>NC_062969.1:20172794-20211668 GCF_023119035.1 Salvia hispanica
AAGAGACATGGATGCGGATGGCCTTAAGCAATTTGGAGATACTATGATCTTAAAGTTTAGATACCGATTGTATTAGCTATTTACTTAATAACTACTCCTTTTGTCCTAAGAAAGGATGCATTCTTTCCTTTTTTTTTAATTTATCTCATAAAAATATTTCCTTTCTAATTTTGAAAATTGATCTATTCTTCACTAATTTACCATTTGTGCATTAAATCTCGTGCTCAACTAAAAGTGCAAACTCTTGTAGGACAGAGGTGTCCATAATATCGGAGCTGAATATTCTGCAATAAAAAATACTCTATCCGTCCCATAAAAATATGTGCACTTTCCATTTCTGTTTATCCCATAAAATTATGAGAATTTCCATTTACGGAAGTTGTCTCCAACTCATTGCTCATTTATATCATTATGGTCCACCATAACTCATTAAACACTAATAATAACGTGGATCACATTATCCATTAACATCACTTTAACTATCTTTCTCTTCACATCTCTTATTATATCAATTATACATTAATTTTATTATATCAATTATGTATTAATTCTCGTGATATTTCATTTACCAGTAATTTTATTGGATAGGACAAAGGAAGTAAAATTTTATAAAATGCTAGTTGCGTATTTTTTACGTGGATGTGGTCGTATTTTTCTAATGTATAATCACATTCGAGTTGTTGACCCGGCCCCGTTGGTATATAGAGATCATCAATTTGTTTGTAGATAATTTTATTAAATGCAGTAAGCACATCTATTTACTGCGACATTAAAATTATAATTAAAATTTAAATTATATATCATCAACATATTGATAACATCCCATCATAAAGTAATAAAGTTTTAATATATTAATTATCATCTATGCTTTTCTGCAATATAAAATCTTGTATGATTTACATTTTATCTATTCTTTTAGAAGAGATTCGTTGTTTATTATCATTTGGTTAATTATCTTAATTGTACTATGAAAAAATTCTGATGCTCTATTTTATAAAATATACGTCTCTGGTGGATTACTATATAAAAAAAAGAAGAATCTAGATACATTTTAATATAAATGACAACATTTTTTAAAATGCGGTAACGGTATTATTTTCAAACGATCCCTATAATACGTTATAATAGTTTAATAGGAGTAGTACATCTAGTTCACCAAAATCCGTTTGATAAATACTTAAATGATGCCATGTATACACTAAATTTTAGTGCTACATGTGAATCAATAAATAGATAATATTGCATATAAGGTTGACCGAAAAATAGTTACAAATTTCAAAATCAAATAAATCAAAATCATTTATGGTCCTAAAATAAATGTACCATATTTAATTGACGCGAGTAATGAATCTTCAAAAGAAAAAAATAATACCCCCTCCGTCCCAAGTTATTTGAGTCGTATTCTATTTTGGATTTTTCCAAATTTACTTGAATCGTTTTTTTTCAGCTAAAAATAAAATATCCCATCACACTTACTTTATTCTTCTTTTACTTTACCCTCTCTTAATTTATTCTTTATTCTACTTTATTTAACTTACTAAACACAATTTTCGTAAATATCGTGCCGAAAAGAAACGCCTCAAGTAACGTGGGATGGAGGGAGTAGAATATAAATTCTATTTTTATATATACGCTTTCCACCCTAAAAAATAGATTAATTTTATCATTTTGAGCCGTCCCCCAAAATTGGACTAAATTTAAATACGAAAAGTTTTCAATTAATTGCACACCACTAAAAATGTGAACCGCACAATACACTAAAACTATTTTTACTACTTTTTTCCTTGCTCTTTCTTATTTTTCTATATCTCTCTTACTATATTAATTGCACATTAAAATTCATATCATTTACAAGTTTATTTATATTCTAGGATGTAAAGATGATATTTTATTTAAATTATGAGATGAATAATTATAACATGTGAAATCCACCTACAAAATTTATAAAAGTGGAATAAAATAAATTATGAAATGAATAATTAAATAACATGTGAAATCCACCTACAAAATTTATAAAAGTGGTATAAAATATTTATTATGGTCTAAATAAATATAAAATTACAGGAACTTATTGGAGTCGAGTGGAAGTAGAAAGCACACTAATTATCTAACACAACTTTAGAAACGGTAGATTTCTACCATTATGAAATAATATTAATACAGTTCGGAGGTGTTCGGTAGGCAAGACTAAATCTCATAATTAAATATGTATTTTTGGTTCATAAGATTGACCCCCACACTTAATCCTAAATGGATAGTCTCATGATAATTAGTCATAGCCTCCCCCCTCCAACTAAAATAATCCCACAACTTAATCCTAGATGGATAGTCTCGTGATAATTAGTCATGGCAACCGAACACCCCCTTCGTGTACTCCTTCGGTCCTTCCTGTCATTATTAATTGTCCATTTTGCTATTTTTATTTCGTTCATATTAATTAGCTAATTTCACTTTTATTATACTGGTAAGTGGATCCCAAAATCTATTAAATTATATGTCTACAACTATTACTATCTTTGTCCCCTGAATATTGTTCTAGTTTAACTCGGCACGAGTTTTAAAAAATGTAATGAAAAGTGAGTTGAAAAAGTTAGTGGAACGTGAGTCCTACTTGTATATCTTATTTCTCTCTCATTTCTCATAATTAAAATATTCAATTTTTTTCTCTTTCTACTTACTCTATCTAATAAATTCTTCTAAAATTATGTGTCACTTTAAAATGTTGACATATTGAATACGACCAAGGGATTAAATAAAGAGAGATGATAGTAAAACAAAAAAAAAATTACTATTATTAATAATTTGACGTATTAATTATATATTAAATAATAAATATAGTCGGTGAACAAGTTAAAAAAACTTGATTAGTCTCTAGCTTCATATTCAATTTTTTTATATTTAAATTATCTCTATATTACTTTTTAAATTTGAATTAATGTATATATTAATTATATTTTATGATTATGAAAAATATAAAAAATTATAAAGCGTTAATATATGACCATATATTTTAGTTAAATACATAAAAATTTCAAATAAATTTATTTTTGATTGTATAAAATTTGATGGTCATATATTTATTGTTAAATAATGGGCAGCATGTTGAGAAAGGGTGCTTTTTTGTGTGTGGGGGCCACAGCGACCTCTATTTCGGACGGCGTCTGTTAAAAGGTTGGCGCCCCAAGGCATCTTATTACAACCGACAACTCACCGGTAATACCTCTATCTATACATACAAGCACCATTTATACGTATTTTTTACACAGACGGAAAATCAAAAATAAATTATGTGTGAGGAAAGTACATTTGATAGAATTTTCCACATATATAAAGCTACGAAATTAATATCCATTGGCAATCAACAATTATTGATTTTTGCATAAGAATTAAAATGTAGTGAATTTTGTCAGGTAGCTATACAGGTATGCGAAAGGTTAATTAATAGCGTCAAAATTAAATGCTATAAGTGATAAATTGGAAAATAAATAAATGTATTATTTGTGGAGAGAGAAAAGGGAGTATACGGCGGGCATCATATAAAATGAGGAGTTCTAGTTTCTCTTTACATCTTCTTCTCTTGGAATGAGAGCTTAGCTTATTCATCATCACCATCTCTCTCTGCTGATCTCTAGCAACCATGGGTGGCGATAAAGCAATCAGTCTTGAAGAGATCAAGAATGAGACTGTTGATCTGGTATTCACTCTTTTCTTCCTTCTTCTCTATTTCATTTCAACAAGATCTGGTTTGCTTTTATAACTTATTCATTTCTCTTTCTGCACAAATACAATCTTCTATGTTAGATTTTTACAATTAGATGGATGTTTTGCTTTACAATGTGGCCGTGCCATGATTTTCATCGTATTCTTCACTGACCATCGTTTTCTGCTCTCTCCCACTTTTTCTGTCTCATTTTTGTACTTTTTCAAACTCTCTGTCCCTCTCTCTCTCTATCTCTCACAGATTGAGAGAGAAGAGATTCAAAGTTAACAAGAAAGCTAAAAAATAATTTCAGTAACATGGTATGCTAACGGAAAATTAATGCTAGGATAATTTTGAACTAAACAATTAGACTATGTGAATATATTCTTATGCGAAAAAGCTTGTGCTAGCACATGTTGCTGTTGGAAGAGTTGGCCACTCCTTATCGGCCTAACAATTTTTTTTATTATTATTTCTTTTCTTTTTTTGTTGTTGTCTGTACCCAATACTTTCTTTATTTAAAAGTTAGATACGATTTTTTCATGTATAATTGAAAAATATGAGATAGAAAAAAAAAAGTAATTAAATTATTATCAGTGAAGATTAAGTTACGTCTAGTTAAAGAAAAAAGAGTTTTTAAAATAAGAAAGTGTACTTTTTCTTATGGGACGAACTAAAATGAAAAGACAAAAGAGTTTTCAAAATAAGAAAGTGTACTTTTTCTTATGGGACGAACTAAAATGAAAGAGTGCATATTTCGATAAGGTGAGAAATTATTAGATAGATCAGTACTTAGTATTTCCCTATTTGTGATAGCTGGAACCGCTTTATTTGTCCTAATTTGATCTGTACACATGATAGTACTAATTCTTTTCCGCAATTAATTAATGCTATAAAAATCTCTATTTTTGAATATAAACAATAATAGAACTCCTTTCATCTAAAGGAATATGACTATTTCATAATTCAGAATTTAGGCAATTTAATTTTGTGTGAAAAGTGTAGAAAATAAAGTAAGAGAGAGATAATAAAATAGAGATAGAGATATTTTTAGTTTTAATAACGTATTATTTTGATTAAGATAAATAAAAGAAGAAAATGATTCATCTTTAATAGGACATTGAAGGAGTATTTATTATTTAATCGTTGCTAACGTGAATAAGTAAAGTTTTGTAGGGGAATTTGCACAGGTAGTTTTTCCGTGGTACGTTTCGATTTTTGCGTTTTGGGAAATGGAAATATTTTAATCAACGGCTCTGGGTATCGTTCAGACAACAAATTTAGTTGAATAAATATATATCATCCCTAGATTCCTCCGATATTTCGGACTTGGCACACTCAGTGATTTCTCTGAATGAGGGCCCCACTTGAAAGGCTAAACCGCACTGCAATTGGTTGCAATTCTTTGCGGATTTGAGTGGGACCCATACTCACTCACGCACTTGGAAAGTCAATGTTGGATTGTTTTATGCATCTTGCTTGGGTCCACCATTTCATGTGAATAGACAGTTTGGCTGACTCTGTGTGCGCATGCTTTCCTAACCTTTATTACTCCCTACAATTGAATTAGTTTAGGACAACTGAATTATACTTCCTCCGTCCCATTAAATATGCAACATTTATTTTTCGGCACGGGATTTTATGTAGTGTTATTTTGTGAGTGAATGAAAAGAGAGTAAAGTAAGAGAGAAGAAAAAGTAGAGAGAGTATTGTTTCCATTTTTAGAAACGTTTCATTTTAATGGAACAGACCAAAAAGGAAAACGTTTCATTTCTAATGGGACAGAGGGAGTATCAATTAAAAGTATTTTAGTTTCCAAATTATTCAACTTTATGTGGCTCGACGAATTCCAATCTGGCTCTTTATTGATGGTTGACATTAATGTGTTTACTTTTGGAATTGTATCATTTTCTAACATCAAGCTTTCTGATCAAGTTGTATGGATAGTTGCAAACTGAAAATATGCTATACAGTTATTAAGTTGAAATGACTAAAAATAATTGGTTTTTGTAAATGATAAAATTTGAAAACGAAAATAATTACATACTCCTTCTGTTGGCGTCAGAAGTTCCTTTGAGTTCGGTACGAGTTTTAACAAATATAAAAGAAAGCGGGTAGGAAAAGATAATAGAATGTGAGACTTATTTTTATATACTCCCTACGTCCCACTTTAGAGAGTCCCATTTGAGTCTCACTTTATATAGTTTATGATAAAATGTGAGTACTGGAAAAGGATAGTAGAATGTGTCGCCTATTACCATTTATGAAATATTCCAATCGAGATTCCTAAAGTGGAACACCCAAAAATGATAAACTGAGACTGCTAAAGTGAAATAGAGGGAGTGTTAGTTTATAATAGAATGTGAGTGGAATGAGTTAGTAGAAAGTGGGGTCTACCTACCATTTATAGTAACAATGAACTGAGACTTCTAATGACCAAACGATTAAAATGGTAAATTAAGACTCCTAATAGCAGACAAAGGGAGTACTTCACTCTCATGCATGAAGCTATGTCATATTATCAACTTTACATGTAGATATGAGAACCATCCATCCATATAACTGATCTCTTTCCCTCATCAAATAACAGGAAAAAGTCCCCATTGAGGAAGTCTTTGAGCAACTGAAATGCACCAGAGAGGGACTTAGTTCCGATGAGGGGGCCAACAGACTTCAAATTTTCGGCCCCAATAAGTTGGAAGAGAAGAAGGTAAAACACCAAACCACTTTCCTCCTCATTCATGATCTAGCAATGTATGGATAATGTGTTTTCTTCCTGTGGTGCAGGAAAGCAAATTTCTCAAGTTCCTTGGTTTCATGTGGAATCCACTCTCATGGGTCATGGAGGCGGCAGCGATTATGGCCATTGCTTTGGCCAATGGAGGCGGAAAGCCCCCGGATTGGCAGGATTTCGTTGGTATTGTTTGCCTGCTTGTTATCAACTCTACTATAAGTTTCATCGAAGAGAACAATGCCGGAAATGCTGCTGCTGCCCTTATGGCTGGTCTTGCTCCTAAAACAAAGGTACTTATAATGTTTGCAACATAGAGGTGTGATCCGTTGCTAACTTTCTTAAGTTTCCAAATCTGATAACTCATCAGCACGGTTATTAAAAATGTCAATATCAACATAAACATAGTTGACATTGATATTTAAATGTCAAATGTCAACACAAATTTGTGTTGACATTTTAATGTGATCGTGTTGAATTTTTAATACACTGCGTTGATGAGTTAGCAAGTTAGCAGTTTAAGAAAAGTTAGCATTATAACGTACCCTTGCAACATAAATAATGTTTCTTGTGGCTAATCATAATGTTATGCAGGTTCTCAGGGACGGTCGATGGAGTGAGCAGGAAGCTGCGATTCTCGTACCTGGAGACATTATCAGCATTAAGCTTGGCGACATTGTCCCTGCTGATGCTCGTCTTCTTGAGGGCGATCCTTTAAAGATTGACCAGTCTGCCCTTACCGGAGAATCCTTGCCCGTGACCAAGAATGCGTACGATGAAGTTTTCTCTGGCTCGACTTGCAAACAAGGTGAACTAGAAGCAGTAGTCATCGCAACCGGCGTCCACACTTTCTTTGGAAAGGCTGCACATCTAGTGGACAGCACCAACCAGGTGGGACACTTCCAGAAAGTGCTCACTGCGATCGGTAACTTCTGCATCTGCTCCATCGCCGTTGGTATGGCAGCTGAGATAATAGTGATGTACCCAATTCAGCACAGGCCATACAGAAGTGGAATAGATAACCTCCTTGTTCTTTTGATCGGAGGCATTCCCATTGCTATGCCGACAGTCTTGTCTGTCACCATGGCTATTGGATCCCACCGGCTATCACAGCAGGGAGCCATCACCAAGAGAATGACTGCTATTGAGGAAATGGCTGGAATGGATGTCTTGTGTAGTGATAAGACTGGAACTTTGACCCTAAACAAGTTGACTGTCGATAAATCCTTGATCGAGGTCTTTGCAAAGGGCGTGGATCCCGAGCACGTGCTACTCCTTGCTGCAAGGGCATCTAGAACCGAAAACCAAGATGCTATTGATGCTGCCATTGTTGGTACCCTCGCTGATCCAAAAGAGGTAATGTAATCTATCACTTACATACACTGAAATGAATAAGGATTTCTTACTTTATACGAACGTGATCATATTAGGCAAGAGCCGGTATCAAAGAGGTTCACTTCTTGCCTTTCAACCCTGTCGATAAAAGGACTGCTTTGACTTACATCGACTCCGATGGGAACTGGCACAGAGCTAGCAAGGGAGCCCCCGAACAGGTCTGCTTGATTATTCACCTTTATCCATAGTCGTTCCGATAACTTTGGAATTATTTATAATCAGTACTGATTGCTCTTTCATTTTCTTCTACCAGATTTTGACTCTATGTAACTGCAGAGAAGACTTAAAGAAAAAAGTCCACAGTGTTATTGATAAATTCGCTGAGCGTGGGCTTCGTTCTTTGGCTGTCGCCAGACAGGTTCGAGATCAATAGGGTTCTTCAGACTTTCCTCTTCCTCGTCAGCTCTCTTGGTTCCTCAATATTGTGTCATGTATTTCAGGAGGTTCCGGAAAAATCCAAGGATTCCCCTGGTGGACCATGGCAGTTTATTGGGCTCTTATCGCTTTTTGATCCTCCGAGACATGACAGTGCTGAGACCATCCGTAGAGCTCTGAACCTCGGTGTCAATGTCAAAATGATTACTGGTAAGTGGAGTTGGTGGCCTTCAAACTACTAAAGCTCGTCCCGTTCATTAATTTTTATTTTTCAAATTCTAGGTGATCAACTTGCCATTGGTAAGGAGACTGGCCGTAGGCTCGGTATGGGAGTAAATATGTACCCTTCTGCTTCTTTACTCGGTAACCACAAGGATGAGTCGATAGCCGGCCTACCTGTTGAAGAATTGATTGAGAAGGCAGATGGTTTTGCTGGGGTGTTTCCAGGTGCGGTTTCTCCCATTTATATACTACTACATCATAATTTGTGGAGTATTTTTGATTCACTTTCTTTCTTGTTTCCATGCAGAGCACAAATACGAAATCGTGAAAAAACTGCAGGAGAGGAAGCACATTGTTGGAATGACAGGTGATGGTGTCAACGATGCCCCTGCTCTTAAAAAGGCAGATATCGGGATTGCTGTTGCTGACGCTACTGATGCTGCAAGAAGCGCATCTGACATTGTACTAACTGAACCCGGACTGAGTGTTATCATTAGTGCAGTGCTGACCAGCAGAGCTATTTTCCAGAGAATGAAGAACTATACAGTGAGTTTATTTTTCATATATTGTCTGCATTTTCGCTATGATTTTTTAGTTAAGCCGTGATTAAGGCTTTACGTTTTCTGCTTGCCAGATATATGCAGTGTCCATCACTATCCGTATTGTGGTAAGTTGATCAATCAAACAAAAACTGTTTCGCCTTCCTTCTTTGCAGATATTGATTCCTGGAGTAATTCTTTCTTCTTCCTTCGCAGTTCGGCTTCATGTTCATTGCATTGATTTGGAAGTTTGATTTCTCCCCCTTTATGGTTTTGATCATTGCCATTTTGAATGATGGTAAGATTATGTCCATTTATGTACGTATACGTTCACTTTACGTTCCAACTATTCGTATTTTCAAACTTATTGTGATTCGCAACGATTCAGGTACAATTATGACCATCTCTAAGGATAGAGTGAAGCCATCTCCATTGCCTGATAGCTGGAAGTTGAAAGAGATTTTCGCCACTGGCATCGTTCTTGGAGGCTATCTTGCTCTAATGACCGTCATTTTCTTCTGGCTGATCCACGAAACCGACTTCTTCCCTGTAAGTATCCACCAAGGAACTCAGTTCTATTCCATACTATTTTAGTTTATCTCTCCTCTTTACGAAGATTCTGCAACCATAATTATGCAGGACAAATTCGGAGTTAGAACTATCAGAGATAACGAGGATGAAATGATGGCTGCTCTATACTTGCAAGTGAGTATTGTTAGCCAAGCCCTTATCTTCGTGACCAGATCTCGCAGCTGGTCATTCGTGGAACGCCCTGGATTTCTGCTCTTGATTGCTTTCGCGATTGCTCAACTGGTAAAATACGTAAACCTTTTTCATCAAAGAACTGCATCTTCACTTATCATTCCTCTAAAAACTTTGGTTTTAATTGTTTTCCCAGATTGCAACTCTGATAGCTGTGTATGCCAACTGGGCTTTTGCAAGAATTCATGGCTGTGGTTGGGGATGGGCTGGTGTTATCTGGATTTACAGCATCGTCTTTTATCTGCCCCTTGACTTGATGAAGTTCGCCATCCGTTACATCTTGAGTGGAAAGGCGTGGCAAAACCTGTATGACAACAAGGTATGTATGCAAAATCGGTATTTTCAGTATTTTTTTGGTACGATAAGTGCGGTGTTTAGGTATTTTTCCCCACCCTAGGAGTACTATGGTTTACTAGTTTTTTCCCCATTTAGTGTAAAAGGTGAATGAAATTTAATCTCTCTTAAAATCAGACTGCTTTCACAACCAAGAAAGACTATGGAAAAGAAGAGAGAGAAGCTCAATGGGCTCATGCTCAGAGGACTCTGCATGGACTTCAAACACCAGTAGCTGACACCGTCTTCAACGAGAAGAGCAGCTATCGCGAGTTGTCAGAAATTGCAGAACAGGCTAAAAGGAGAGCTGAGATCGCAAGGTACAAACTCAACTTTTCATTGAATGTGTTATCATGACTTTGGTTTCGTGTCCTCTGACTTGTATTCCACAGGCTACGCGAGCTGCACACGCTCAAGGGGCATGTTGAGTCTGTTGTGAAGCTAAAGGGGCTCGACATTGAGACAATCCAACAACATTACACCGTCTAACGGAATCTCTGAGAGGAGCTGTTCTGGGAACGAGAATATATTCGAAGAACAAACGAATACCTTTTAGATAAAACTGTTCTGAAGAGGAACAAGACAGTGTGACATGCCTGATTCCTCGTTATTTATTCTGTTTCTTGTTTCTTAATGTAATGTCAAGTCAAGGTGCCCTAGAATGGGCTGATCTTTGACTCTTTTATGAGTACAATGGCATCTCCCTGTTATACAGTTTTCATAACTCAATCTTGTATTTTTACATCTTTTTCATATTTTCCCAGTTATTTATAATGGCTCGTCACTCAGAGATGTATGTGATTGTAAAAAAAACAAATGTTTCATGGTGTAATATTCAAGGATGTTGATATACAACTCTCTTTGCAAGAGGTACAAGAAAGCAAATTCTTTGCAAGATCTAGCTACCTTGACGAGAAGGTGTTAATGTAGTTCAAATTGTCTTGTCTTATCCTCTATTGTTTCACCTTACTTGTAAATTCTAATCCCATAAAGCATAGTAGTGAGAATGTGAGATTCATAAAGATATAATCTCACATTAATATATAAAACTAGTAACTCCATCGATATTACTGAAGATGCCGATCTGTTCCAATGGGCGATAAAGCGGCCAAGGAGAGAGAAGACAGAGGACAGTGGGTCATCGGAAGCCCAATCAATGGCGAGGGTAGAAGATTTGGCGAAAAGCGTCAAAGTCCAACAGCAGAGAACGAGGTTCGAACTGATAAAGACATAGACTGCCGAACTCAACCCGAGAATCAAGAAGCATTACGCGTCTCTCATCCAAGAGTTGCATCGCAATTTGGGGATGAGTGACGATTTGGATGAGAGGGATAATGGTGATTTTTTTTTAATGAAATATGTTTTTTTTCTTCAATTAATTTTATTTTTATTATTTTATATTCGATAAACACCAACATTTAAAATGAATTATTAGAGAATGTGAAAGTTAAAATTGGTTGAGGATGTGCTGAGATGGGCTGAGGATAGGCTAGATGATAAAATTACTGACGTGCAGGAGAAAATTGGAGATGAACTGAGGTCTAAGGATGGGCTGTCCACCACTGTAAATGCTCTAATCTTGCTACCACTACCAGTCTTGGTAGCATTGGATCCAAATGCCAATACCCATGCCACCATGGGTATGGATCCTCTGCTGCGCTGATATGCACAGCAGGGGATCCATATCCTGCCACCATGGAGACTAAAGGCCAACTCGGCAAACTAATTCTCCCTATTCTTGTCAAGTATCATCACTTGTAAAAACTTATTGTCCCCGAATAGACAAAACACAACACATCTAGAGGTCATTATACTAATACATTTTATTTTATTATGTTCTATAAATTTTTTTGTTTCATTAGATTTTGTACTAATGCATCTCATTTTATTAGGTCCCTTTTTTTCATTAGGTCCTTATTATTAATGCATTTTAAGTTCTTTGGTTGAATCAATAATTAGTGAACTTCATAATTTAAATAGCTTTTTATGTTAATAAATTTATTTTGTTTTCTATTTTTTCTTATTTAGTTTGCAATTAATTCAGCTGTAATATCAACTCAAGAACTATTAAAAGAATATGATACATTATTTTTTCTTATTTATTTTGCAATTAATTCAGCAGCAATATCAACTCAAGAACTATTAAAAGAATATGATAAATTTATAACTTGATAATGAGCAATATCGAATAAGTTGTTGGGCTATAATTTATGGAATTTGGGCCAGATAGAATAGAAGAAAATGAGAGTCTTGGGACCAAATTTTATAAAAGTTTTGGGCTAGTCTTGTTATATTTATTTGTTGATTTAATTAACGTAATGGGCTGATTAATTATTTCCGAGAAGACATTTTAAAGTCCGGTATATTTATCATCTTGAATAATTATTTCAAAGAGATTAATGTTTGCATATGGGCCTTCATCATGTTAATTCTATCACGATTAAAATTATTAACGCTAGTTATAAAAGTGTAATTAATTTTGCTTTGTATATTAATTGGAAAGAAAAGTATATTTTATATATTAATGTGAGAAAGAATTTTTTCTAAGAATGAAATTTGATATCTTTTGCGGAGAAACTGAAAAGAAAAATGTGACATCCATTTGTACACGATACGAGTTCTAATTATAAATTAGTAAAGTAAGATAGAATGAGAAAAATAGGTAAGTAAATGGGGGAAAATGGAAAGTATGCGAGAGAAACTTTCTATTTTTAGAAATGAGACTATTTTTTGTGGACATTCTAAAGTGGCAAAATAAGACTATTTTTTGTAGACGGAGGAAGTAAGAAATATAAAAAACTAATCCTATAAATCAAATAACCAAATTTATAAAGGCTTTGAGTTATCACATTTTGGGCTGGGCCATAATGCATTTCTTAACAGCTAAAACAGCCTTCGGCTCAAACAAAAGTTTCCTTCCCTTTCTTGGCACAAAGTAATAGGATGTCGTGTTGTATTATTTAAAATAAATTCAATGAATCATCATTTCCTCTCAATTAATTCTATTTGTAGTATGCAAATTAATTAATATAGTCATCCCTAAATTTGTCTTTCGATTAATTTCAGGTGTGAAGATTGATTGCAATCATGGGGTTGTCTACTTCTAAGTTACGGCTACAAATCAAAATGTTTTGCCCCTTAAGTTTATCATTGCATAGTATGACCACCAATCCACCATCATCATTACAATTTAATCACACGTATAAAAACCCATCAAATAAAATTATCCTGGTCGTTATCCAGGATGTAATCAAATGAAAAATTATGTGCAAATTCCAAACTATAATCCGATCTATTAGAAAATGTCAACAAATGATAAAATAACAGCAACATTGTCAACAGTTAACGGTTAGCGGTTAGTGTTGACATCAAAATCTTGACATTTTATATTATGTTGACACATTATTAATATTTATATTGAGGAATTTGAAATTTGTAATATACAGAGTTTGTATTTTATCCCTGCCTTCGTTACCCAATGCCTAAATCTTGCATCAACTCAAAATTGCAACTAATTATTGCCTTCGTTACCCAATGCCTAAATCTTGCATTAACTCAAAATTGCAACTAATTATTGATAGGGATATCAGTATACTTGCTTTATTGTATGCTTTCTGGTGATGTAAAGACAAACTTAAATGTTCAACTTCCTTCTTCCATCTGTCCTTCCTTGAACTACAGCTACTGAGATTCTTATTCATTATCTTAATTTTTTTTGAATTTTTCTATACAGTGAATATTGAGTACTAGTGAAGTCAAAAGCAAAAAAGTTTAGTTTTAAGTTGTCGTCTTCTTTGTATGGAGTAGTTAGGCTTAACCAACAATTTATGTATGTACCTTAAAATAAGCAAGAATCTTAAACTTTCTCCCGCCGTCCCTTGAATTATTATTAATATTATTATTTTATTTATCGTTAATCATCAAAATTTCTCACTTCATATACATAAGGTTGGAATCTCCAATCAGTGTGCTACACAATGCAGAGTATTAAGCATATTGTAATAAATTGATTGTTATATTAATTGCATTTTTTTTTAATTGCTTGTGTATATTTTCAAATCGCACATTAATTTTGTGAAACCTACTAAATCAGCACCTGTATATTGTTAATGCTGAGAAGAAATTGCAGGAATTGTAGTTCCACTACTTAATTAATATACGTTAATTAATCATAGGAGATGTGTTTGATGTTTTTCATCAAATGAAGAATTAATATAATGACATCATGGAAAATGGAATTGATTATGGTAAACAAATTAAACAACCAACCAACAAACCAACTAAACACATTTCGATTATTCGATAATTAACAAAAAATATGGGGCATTCAAAGTTCAAGAATTGATAACCTAACTGCAGTAATTTATCTGTGAAGGAGTTCAACTAACTCCTCTCTTTGTTGAATTTTCTTTGAGTGAAAATTAATTACTTAACTTCCCTTATCGTTTCTGCTAATTGAGTGGCATTTGGTGCATTCATTAACAATGGATCAATCCTATGATTAAACCCATCTATCTGTTCATTAACTACCAGTCACATGCCCCTGTTTAAATTATTGATTAAAAATGGGGTTAATGCATAAGTAGGTCCTTCTATTTTGTATGTGTTGTTTATGTGGTTAGAAACGTAATTGTCATTCATTAGTGTTGGCAATTAAACTATCTCAAACTAAAATATACTCCAGTATAACTATCTCATATCGGTGTCAATAGATAACTAAAACTAGTATATAAATTTCATGGGTCACTCCTATCATTAACTGATAATAGGGTAGAACTCATGGATTTCTATCATGGTATCATAGCAAATGACCGACTATGGGCAAAAAATTTACTGACCCAGTAATATATGTCTAGGCTTTAAATTTGGCTAGTAGTCCCACTGATCAGAAAAATCCAACTAGTCAGAAAAAAAGAAAAAAAAGTCCAACCCCTCCAAAGTTCACATTGAAGGGTTTGAGGAAAGGTGTTGGCAATTGAAACTAAAAAATATTTCATATAACTATCCCAAACTAATAGTACTAACATACAAATATCTCACATCGGTGGCAATTGAAAATTGAAACTAGTCTACAAATCTCATGGTCACTCCTCCTATCACTAATTGTTTTTAGGATGAAACCAATAAATTTCAATCAATTAGGATCTCTCTAAAGCTTCAATTTGGTCACTTGGATCCTTCTAACTATTACTCCCTCCGTCCGCGAATAAGAGTCTCATTCATCTCCGGCACGGGTTTTAATAAATGTTGAAAAGAGTGGATGGAAGAAAGTTAGTGGAATATGAGTCCCACTTATTTATATTGGTTTTAAATGATATGTGAGTAGAATGAGTTGGTGGAATGTGGGGTCTCTTTACCATTTATGGTAATTATGAACCGGGACTCCTATTCGCGGACGGACATAAATGAAAAAACGAGACTCCTATTCGCGGACTGAGGGAGTATGTTATAATTAGGTTCATAGTTGAAGTAAGTATTGCAATTAAACACAAATTAAAATTAAGGTACTTAATTATAATGAATATAAAAGTTGGAGATTCTATTGAATATTGTTTTGAACTATGGGAAATAATATATATGGACGTATGCATATAAGTTTTATTGAAATTTTAATATGCTATACACTTTTTGGAAATTGTTTAGGACCACTCAAATTCGTGAGTATGCTCATTATCTATAGAAGGGGTAGTTGAAACTACTTTGTCAAGGAGACAGCTGTTCACACTGCATGCTTCTCCTCAAGTTTGCAAAAACTTTTACTCCCTTAATATTAACTGCATTTTGGTTTGTTAGATTTAATTAACACATAGGTCGTGGGTTATAATTATAATTCAACAAAGGTTCACTTCGCCTAATATATTATTGCAAATTTGATCTCAACTCTTTTGTGGTTCTCCTTGCTCGTCTCTTCCACTATGTAACTAATAATTTCAGTACGAAACCATTTTCTTAAGTTTCTTGTGAAACAACCTATTTTATGAAAAAGATTAACAAATCAATTAATGCATGAAGTCTCACTACTTGTATGCAAGGTTTTAAAATGGTCACTTAAATGTTATAAGAATGTGAATGTGTTTCCATTTTTCGCATAATTAACAACACAATTATTATGACACCGATTTTGAAGTGTTAGGTTCAATACTACGAATTATAAAAAAAAAAAAATTTGAATTTTGGTTGTGTCACGACTTGGTATGTAGATTGCAATACTAACCTAATTAAAAATATCGCATTTTGGTTGTGTCGTGCTGATATGCTTGTTTAAAATCGTTATATTGAAAGGATAAGGTGTGTTTTTTGCTTTGTCGTCGCTTTTGTCTTGTTCTAGTTGTCTTGTTTGGTGTGGATTGTGGTTGGTCTTGTTTAGCTCATCCTCTTTGTAGTAGTGGTAGTCTAGGGTGTTTTTTCTTCTTTCTTTTTTTACTTGTTGTTTGATTTATCTGAACCTCTGCTCGTCAGATTTCGATTTGAGTATTTTTTTATTATAAAAAAATTGTTATTTCGCATCAAACATAAAAGTAGTGACATTATTGTAATATTCCAAATATCATGTTGAATAAAAATATAAAAAAATGTGCATAAGTTAAGAATTAACTTTGTGAAAATTTAAATAAGTTTCTTGCAATTTGAATTCAAATTTCAAGGTAATATTGACCAATTACATATCACGTACTACACGTGAACTCAAACCAAACTAAGGGTTGAAAAGGTGTACATAGAATTTGGAACTAATTAGCTATTTTGACATGCTTGAATAGTACTTAATGAGCATTTAAACCATAAATAAGCAAGTAATAATTCCAAGTTCCGAAAGTCGACAAATGCTTGATGAAAAATAAGAAAAAAGGGTCCATGCTATGAAAGGTTGATGCATATATTAATTGAGTATATTAATTGAGTATTATAGTTTGTCACGTTTGTGACATACATTACGTCGATTCATCACCAGCTACATTAAACTCTAGTCTATTTCACAGCATGCACTAGTAATAGTATAGGCATCGCCACAAAATAATTCATTTCTGGAAATTTAAATTCATGATAGTTTTGATATTTTGGTGCGCGTCGAAATCAAATATTAATAGGAACTAGGGAGGTTTTAAGTTTGAACTCAGAACTCCTTGATTACGAATCGGAATTGGAATCGGAATTGGAATTGGAATCGGAATTGAATTTAATAAGTTTAATCAAGTCAGGCCTTTCTTATTGGAGTTGGGGGAAATGTAACCTCTAAAATCGTTTCATCAACAAATTAAAAATGTGTAATTAAAATTTGTATTTTCCCAACAGTGACTCTCTAAGAAAATTCCTAGTTCTCAGCCCTTGATGACAAGTCGATTGAGGGTTTCCGATACTAAATGGAAGAATTAATGTGATTAAAGGTCTTATATAACTCTTACCAGCCTTTTATTAATAGAGTTTTGTGAGTAAAGTGGAGTGAGAATAAAAGTACCGAGAAAATAAAAGCGAAAGAGTGATAGTTACATTTTAAGAAATGTGTTATTTAAAGTGGGTCATATAAAGTACTCCCTCCGTCCCAAGGAAGATGACCTTTTGCTTGAGTGGTACGGGAATTTATGCAACTTTATTTTACGTGTTAAATGGAGACAGGAGAGATGGAATGAAATAGAGAGAAAGGTGTTGCCAATTTTAATAATGGATCATCTTGGTTGGGACAAACCAAAAAGGATAGTGGTTAGTGGAGGTCATATTTAGTGGGACGGAGGGAGTATTATTTTAATATTTCCATTATTACATATTTTATTTTATTTATATTAATTTTGTTGTATAAACTTCAAACTTAACCATCGCATTTTACTCCTATTTTAGTTTATAAAACTAATATATAAAAAAAGAATTTACGTTACATTAAATTTTTTTCATCTCTTTTATTTATATTTTTTATAACTGATGTTGAATTAAAGCGTGATTTTATGGATGAACCGACTAGTATACATTAATTAATGAACTTAGAAAATGGTTGACCTTAAGAGAATCTTGTATATAGAAAAGATATAGTAGTAATTTTTATTTACCTTCTTAAAAGAAATATAGCTTTCTGAAAAGTAAAACATTTGAAATAAAAAATTATATAGAAAGCAAATTATTTTTTAAAATAAAAAATAATATAAGATGCATTTCAAAACATAAAGGTATAATACTTTTTTAAATATTTTTCCTCGGACGTAAAGATATCTCTTCAAAATGAAAAAAAGATATGATATTTTCTCAAATGTCTTTCTATCTTAGAGAATAATTTTTCTATAAAAAAAAAGCAAATATTGTAATCTTAAGACTTTACATCTCCATTTATCTCTACCCCTATATATATGTAACACTATAATTGAAATTCAATCACCTCTCTTAATATACGGAAAAATTGGACCAGCTAAAATCAAGATTGAGACTTTCAAAATCAAAATAGTAGTCAGGACCAGCCAAAACAATCAAATTAGTTCGATTAGAATTTCTTTGAAATTAAAGGGGAAATTAAATATACGGCCGCTGTATGAAATTTAGAACTTAAAGTTGGAATTAAAATTTATGAGCATCTTCCAAAATGGAGTACTTATTCCATCACCCCCATTATATTATCTCCAAGTTCATTGACGCAAACATATTTTCAAGAATAAGCATTCACCTTAATTACTTACAATATATTTCACTCTCCCCATAGTCCATATGAACGTGGCACATTTAGGTATCATAAATCCAATATATCTAAGCTAGGCTCCACCAAATTGCATTATTCTCGCCTAGAATAGAGTAATTGACACTATAAACAAGCCAAAAACATAAAATAGCATGTTTCTCTTTTGAACAAATCAAACCCCACTTGCTTTTCACAAACAAATTAAAAGCTAATCACTCCGGTAACAAAATTAAGAAAGCTTTATAGATTGAGTCAATCTCCCATCACGTTAGAGCATTTCAATGAGAATATATTCCTCCCTCCCCAATGAGTATTTTTCAAGCCATTTCAATTATCATTAAATAATTCCCCTTTTCATTTCCTGAATCCCGACATATAATGCTGGAACTGGTTGCCCTCTTTCCATTATTATTACAACTTATCCTCACTCACACACACATTAGTTGGCATGTCTTGTGTAGTCCTATCACTACCCCACACCTTCATATTCACAATATTCATAACTCCCAATTTAATTCAAATTTTTAAGAACATTTGAATGATCAAAATTGCCATAGCATAGCTACATTATAGACTTAATAGTGTCTACAACAAGAAGAAAAAAGTGAAAAAACATATATGATCTTGTTACATGTAACAATACTAGCTAGATTTCTTACATTTTTATTTTCATATTCACATCTTGAATCTAATAACACTCCTTCCTCCTATTGTACGAACTCCCTGTTGAGATCGAGTCGTCGTGTTGGGAGTTTGAAGACGAAGAGGTGTTGCATTCATATTCACATTCACACTCGAGATCCTCGAACCCCCAGAACTCTTCACGATCTTCTTCTTCCTCCGGAATTTTCCATTTCTCCGGGTCGATTTCCTCCTCCGATGATATCACCTCCACCACCTGCCCACATTTGTAGCTCCAAATTTTATTTACTAACATTAATTAAATAGATTATATTCTCATTAATATCATAGAAGGTATCTTAAAAAGTTTACAAAAGTCAGACACATAAATGGAAACAAAGGTTAAGACAAAACTGATAGCTTTGCTGGATCGTATCAAATTGAGCAGACAGTGTTATCGTTAGAACAATTGATTAATCATGAAATCGATATTGTTCATGTACTGTACATGGAATTGTTCTTGTCCAAACAAAATTGGGTTGATTCTTTACATTTTCTTGAGTGAAATTAAAATACTTAAAAAAAATTAAGTAGACCCTTTAATTAAGGTTTATACCTGGCACTACTAATGCACACTGCATAATATTATTGACTAATAAAGCATAAAGATTGTAGTTAGGTGAGGCACGGACATCAAAAGAAGATAAATTAATTCACATAAATATAGGTGATGCATGCATTAGTCATATGATGTTAAAAGTTTTACTTTTAGATAATAATCAAATCTTTGGATGATAGCAAGAATTCATAGTCGGCAGAGATCTTGAACAGAGTTCTAAAACGATTAAATTAAACAGGCGTGCCAAATTAATTGATATTAATTAATGTCATTATCTCTAATTTCAACACAAGTTTAGGTGAATCACCGCATCTAAATGGCATGGAATTAGGCTACACCTCAACCAGATATTGACATGAATGTAATACAAAAAAAAAACTCCATCTTATCACTACAATTCTCATGCTTGATTTTTTCTAAGCCTTTCATAAAGTAATCACAATGAAAAAAAATAATGCTACTTGTTATGATATTCAAATTTCAAAGACAAGGATCAAATTCAATTAAAAAATGCTAAGACAGAAAACCTTTGTCGTTTCATTGTTTAAACAAAGATTGAAATTGCTAAAGAAAACACATTACATTACCTCAGTAATGGTGGGACGCCAAATTGGAGACGCGCGTATGCAGAGAGAGGCTGCAAAGGCGAGCCGGTTGAGGTGGACGATGTTGTAGTCATCGCCAAGCCTTGGATCAATGACCTCTTTCAAATCTCCTCGGCTTAGTATAGGCTTGGCCTAGCTCATCATCAAAGAATAACAAATAAGCTATATATATGATAAAACAAAACGACGTAGTATTGAGGTCTGGGAAATGATAGTAGTAATTACCCAGCTATGCAAGCTTTGATGAGAACTATCAACAGGCCTCTTGCCAGAAACAAGCTCTAGCAAGAATACACCGAATGCAAACACGTCTGTCTTCTCGTCCACAACTCCGTGCATGAAATACTCCGGTGCCAAATGCCTACCAACAACAACCACGACTTTAATTGATTATCACACTTGCTTTAATTCAACAAAGAATTTTTGCAATTAATTAATTTATTTGTACCCGAATGTTCCTTCTATTGGAGCAATGGAGTGATGACTCCATTGTGATGGAAGCCATTTTGCTAGACCAAAATCTGATATCTGAAACAGAGGGGTCATGAATCAATGAATGCATAATATAGGATTTTTTTTGTTTGGTAACAAAATTTTTGGTTAGTGGTTACCATACCTGTGGCTCAAAATCTTCATCTAGTAAAATATTGGAAGACTTAATGTCTCTGTGAATTATTCTCCTAGGACAATTGTTGTGTAAATAGTGTATCCCTTTTGCAGTTCCAAGAGCAATTTTGTACCTTGTTGTCCAGTCCAATGCAGGCAGTTTCTCATCTAATTAAGTAATTACACAAGGAAAATTTGTAAGAAAAAAAAGAAAAAAAAAGGAAAAGTGTATAGTAGTTACCATGAAGAAGAGAAGCAACAGAGCCTTTGGAAGAGAAGTGGAAAATGAGATAAAGGCCGTTGTCGATGCAGCAGCCGAGAAGGGGCGTGACATTTGGATGGGAAACATGTGCCAAGGTTCCGATTTCGGTCAAGAATTCCTTCTCTTTCCTCTCGTCGTTTTGGGCCTTGGTCAAGCGCTTCACCGCGATGGCCTGCCCGTTTTGAAGCACTCCTCTATACACCTCCGCGAACCCTCCCTTCCCCACCATATTCTCTTGAGAGAAGGCGTTGGTGGCGGAGGAGATTTCGTCGTAGGAGTAGCATTTCCATGTGGGCTTTTGAAAATTCTCCCGGGGCTTCTCGTCTTGTAAGTCTTCATCGAAGGCGTGGCGTTTGAGGGAGAAAAGCCTCTTCAAGCTCCCTGTCCGGATGTATCTCATGCTTTTGGTAGGGAAGAAAAGAATGTGTTTCTATGTTTCATAACAGGACAGAAACACAAGGGACTACTAATTCTACTTGGGTTGGGGAAGGAGTCAAATATAAGTCTGTGTCTATGTGGATTCTATATATATTTAGTAGTAACCAAAAACTAAATGATTGGAGTGGTTGGCCAAGAAAAAATACTCCTAAGCTTTTGGGAAAATAATTAGAAAAATGATGTGCCCCCATTTACAGTTGTATTGAGAAGGAATTCCCATGGAGCTTATCACATTTGCAGCATTAAATGAGGTTCACAACAATAGATTATTGGTGAGTTCGGTTTGGAATTTGGCTTACAAATGTCTTTGAGTGAAATACACTTCTCAATTGCCATTTCTGAGTAATTCAAATATTTGCATGCTTCCTTTTGCTTTTACTACTTTCAATCAGTTACCCATATCAATTATATTTGATTATAAATCTTTCTTCATCTCATTCTTTTTACAATTTACACATATGATATTGATTTATGCATAAATAATGTATTCATAGCTTATTCTGATTTTGATTCTTGTATCTAGTACGTATATCTCAAAAATATAAACAAACATAATTAGATCCTCGAATTTTTGAAAGCACAAGAGCCATGCTTCTCTCACTATATCAACGCTGGATTCCATCGCCTTTCCCTCTTTCCAATGCATGCTTTTTATGTTTATAAAAATCACATAAAACCTTTTCTATCTAATTTTATTCTTATATTTAACCATTTAATTTTAAAATTAGTGATATCCTTGAAAAGTGTTTAGTTACATGTAAAGTGTTTATTCTTGACCCCATATGTGTACCACATGACCTGTTGAGAAAATATGAAAATATACACAATGATCGATAACTCACCCACACAAAAGCTGGTATTCAGGTAAGATTAGTGCTTCTTTGCTTGAATAATTCCAATTTCTCCCTTTGCATTTTGTATCCTCGTTATGCCAGACTCTCATAAATATTCCGTTGCCAAACAATTTCTCACCGCCATCGGACTACGACGAGCAGGGCAGAGCCTGGATTTCAATTCAACGGGGACAAAAATATATTGAAGAAGAAATACTAAAAGTTTGAGAAGGGACATTTATAAAGGAAATAAATTTTTTTTAAAAATTATATAACAAAATAGTACTACATGACATATATTGAGGAGGGACAAAAGCCCCTTGTCCTCCCCTATTAGATCCGCCCATGACGACGAGCAAGGGTGAGCACACAAATAGCTTGATACAATCACACCATCAATGCTGAAGATATCGAGCCCCAAACTGAGAAGATTGACCAACAAGATCAACCGGCCGAGACTAGATCAGTGGGAGAAACCTAAGGCCCCAGACCACTATCAAAATTACATGTATCGTTAGTCAGTTTTAATTACTTTATTTTAGGTTATTTTATTTTGAAGTTAAATATTTTAATGAGTCGAGCATAATTATAAGCTTAATTGTAGGTTTTCTTTGTTGGTTCCTTCCTAGAATGTAAACGAGATTTGAAACAAAAAAATCGCTATTTAGTGGAAGACATATTTCCGCTATTTCCGCCACTAAATCTTATATATCCGCCATTAAATGGATTTAGTGGCAGATTAGTGGCAGATTCAAACCGCAATTTAATATTTGCCACTAAAAAACCAGTGGCGGATAAATTTCCGCCACTAAAATTTACTGACAGATTAGCAACGAAAAATAGTGTAACGCCCCACTTTTTCAAACCCTAGTTTTCGGGTTATAAAATTTTTTCATTAAATGCCTTAAATGCTATGATATGTGGATTAATTGATGAGTGATTAATTACATGATGTCTTTGTGACCTAATTGTGTATGAGAGTTGAGATTGAGTTGAATAGTCAACTTGTTGAAAAATGACGTGGCTATTGAATAGTCAAAGATGTGGAAAATATGACGTGGCCGTTGAAAGGTCAATGCGTTGAGAAAATGAAGTGAAAGTGAAGAAATGATTGATTTGGTGTGAATATTTGGTGCGGAATAATATAATTGTGGTGAATTATTTTTCTAAGGGATGAGTGGGAATTTAATAGGAGCATTATTTAAGTATGTGGAATTTTCGATCCCTCCTATTATTATTTGGAGAAGAAATCATATTTTTTTTCTTGGATTTAATTATTTGCTTGGGATAATTATCCGAATTAAATCCAAAGTCCAATTATACTTTAATTCCACCTTGGATTTTTCGAAAACTCCACCTTTGATTTCCATGAGATTTTTCGAAAATCTCATATAATAGGGAAGAAGGAATTGTTTATTATATTATTTGATCCCTTATTTATTCTCTTCCATGAATAAATGTAAATATGCTAGAATATCTTACCATATCTTGCCATATCCTAATTTAATTAGGATTTTATTAAATTCCCTTTTGAAGAAATCAAATTACACGCCTATTTCCTTTTATTTGGAGAGGATTTAATTATTTTATTTTGCTCCGTGATATATTATTCTACTCCGTGAAATATTTGAATTAAATCATAGGCTAATTAAATAGCCTAGAATTTTCGAATTTCCCTTAATTCTCTCTAAAATCACGCCAACTACTATTTTCAAATCTCTCCATATCTTCTCAAATCTTTAATTTATTTAATTAAAGATATTATTTTGGCACTCTATAAATACATGAGAGATCCTAAACCCTAGCAACACAAATCACGCCCCACTCCTCCCTAATTTTCGAAATCTCTCTCTCCCACTCTCTCCAAAAATTTCTTCTACTTTCTTCAAGATTTCTTCATCAATTGAGAAGAATCCAAGTTGAAATTCAAGAATTTATTGAAGAATCAAGGCATATAACTTGTTTCTACCGTTCGTTCTTTTGGAAAAGGTATTTTCTATATTAATCTTTCTTCTTCTACCGATCAATTGGTATTCTTGAGTCCACATGCATTTAGATTGAGTGAAGGGGAATTAAATTTATGAATTTGGGATGCATGTGATAAGTGTGTGTGTGTGCGTGCACGCCTCGGAAGGCGTGCACATGTGTTGTGTTCGTATGCGTGTGTTGTGTGTGTAGAACACTCATGCGTGACACGATTTAATGGTGAATCTGGAGTTGTTATTCGAATAAAAATGATATACTAATCGTACCTTGATTTTGGATGATGATATTAAAGATTTATCGATGGGAAAAAGGGAAACGTGGGAACATGCATGATTTGAAATCAATGTTCGAAACTGATTTGTGATACGCCTAATTTAAAGGTGATACTTCGCGCTCTCAGTGTGATAAACGAGGAGAAGAGAATACTTTCGAGCTAAGCCGATAAAGTGGGCTTTCTTTTAAAATAAGGACATTGTCCTAAACTGATATTGATGAGAATGAAATATGTGTTATCATGCCTTGATTTGTTTTGTCGTGCCTATCCCTCGTGGCTATGCCACTATTGATTTAATCGAATTCGGATCCTTGTAGAGCCGCAAACTCTACTTGGGTTAGTGTACACCAATGTTAGACCGAGTGTCTGGCGTACGGGTCGGCCGGTCTAGTGACCTGGATTGCGGCCGCATTCCTTGTCACGTAGAATGAGGATATGGTAAACGTCGATGAGAAAAATGGTTGCGCGACCGTGATTTTGGATAAATGATATATATTGTGGTGCCTCGGCCTATCTAAAGATAAAACCCCGATGGACACTTGAAAATAGCATGATAACTATTTTTTGTGATAAAACTGTTTTCGGCAATGAGTCCACTGAGTATGATTATAGTACTCAGCCCTGCATGTGTTTTCCCTATGTGCAGGTTGAGCGGTGACGAGCGGGCGGCGGTGTTGAGTAGGAAATAATAACATGATCTGTTGAAACTTTAAGTGTCATTGTGTCTCCATACATAGCTTCACTTCTCTCTTGGTCGCTTCCGCTTAAACATGAAAACTTGTGATCTTTTGGTTGGGTTGAATTATTTTATTTCGTGGGAATATTTTGGATATGAAACAGATGAGATTATTTTGGAACTTTGCTATTTCGGAGCATTTATTGTGATAGCCTTTTTTTGTTGGATTCCATTGCTAAGGCATTATTCTTCTCCTACTTAATTGTTCATTAAATGCTCTGGTAAATTACCTTTAAATGAGACCCTAGCCTATGATCTTTGTTGCATTTAAGTCTTCCTAGATAGCGATCGCCATTATTATTGTACCCTAAAATGGCGGGTCGTTACAAATAGTTTGCCAGAGAAAATCCCAGCAAACCCTAGTCTGCTCGACGGGAAGCCCCAATGATGGATACTGATGATCTCTTGGTCGACGAGCTATAGTCTATCCATCACTCTTATTAGGATTAAAACCATAACATCAGATACTGATCTTTGATCGCCGAGCTATAGGCCGTCGATCACCCTCGTTAGGATTTACACCCTAACACTGCTGGGGTTTGTATACTGATAGTTGTTTCGATCTACATGTACTTGTATAGTTAGGCAAACGTATGTATACGAGAAGCCCTAACTCCACTTCTAACCTTAACGAAATTAAATAATATTAATAATGTTTATTTTATACTCCCTCCGTCTCATAATAGATGTCACACTTTCCTTTTTAGTTTGTTCCACAAAAAATGTCACACTTCATTTTCTAGAAAGAGCTCACTTTCACATTAATATAAATATACTATTTTCTTTTTCCCCCTAACACACAAAACAACATCACTTAAAATCTCGTGTCAATCTCCAAGTGTGCCATCTATTATGGGACAGAGGGAGTAATAAATATATGTGAAAACATATACTCCCTGCGTCCCACAAGAATATGAACATTTGGTTAGACACGAGTTTTAATGCACAATTGATAAAGTAAGAGAGAAGTACAAAGAAAAAAGGAATTAAAGTATTGTTAGTGGAGAATGGTCCCACCTCATTAGAGAGTAATTAGTTTCTAAATTTTGAAAGTGCATCTTCTTGTGGGACGGACTAAAAGAAAGAGTGCATATTCTTGTGGAACGAAAGGGGTATAAAATCAACAAGTCTAATGTTCTGCATTGTAGGTGAGCTTTATTCTCCAATAACATGCTCCAATAGGTATTTCTTTTTCTATCTCTATCCTATTTTCATGAGACTGAAAGGAGTATTTTATCATGCATATTCAAATTCTATAATTATATTTTGAAAAGTAATCTAATGAGATATTTTGAAAATGATAAATTAATATAAAAATTTAGGACAAACATTCTTAAATCATGTTAAATCATAATGAAAATGGAAAATATGGGATTCTAAATTATGTTGAATTGATACTATGCTCGGCTATGAGCTAGGCCTGAAGCTGTAACGAATGAAAGTGGACCAATTTATTTGTGACCTGGCCCGTGATGGATTGGGCTGAGCCCAATTGATAATTCTCTTTTAGGTTGCCGAGGTTTATCTTTGCTAAACCCAAAATCTTTCAAAATCCCCAATTCTTTCAAAATCCCCAAATCTCAGCCGTCCGCCATGAGCGACCGCCGCGACAGGGACAGAGATAGAAACAGAGACCGAGATCGTGACCGGAAAAGAGTCCGCGACGACCGTGACCTCGATCGCGACCGCGACCGAGACCGCGATCGTAGCAGACGCTCCCACTCTCGCACGCCCGACCGCACAAGATCCCGGCACACACGCTCTCGAACTCGTTCGCCCGACGAGAGGGACCGCCACCGCCACAGACACCGCCACCACCGCTCTCGCTCTCGCTCCCCTACCTCCCCTGCTCGTAAGCGCCTCAAGGACGACGTCGTTCTCAAGGACAAGGACGACGCCGTTTCGAAGGATAAGAAGCAGAAGGAGAACGCCTCTGCTGGCAGTGATGATGTGAATAAGGATCTGGAATTGATGGATGAGGATGAGATGGAGATGATGAAGAAATTCGGCATTCCAGCGGGGTTCGATTCCACCAAGGGGAAGCCGGTGGCAGGAAACGACGTCGGTGCGGTGAGGAAAGTCACGAAGCGGCAGCCACGCCAGTACATGAACCGCCGCGGCGGATTCAATCGCCCTCTCCCTCCCGAGCGTAATCGTTGATAACTGACCATTGCCTGCAGGTTAGGGTTTCGGTTTAATTGATGCTCATATCGTGATTGGGATAGTTTTTTCCGCTTCAATTGTAATATACCTGAAGCACATTAAATTGGCTTATGATTCATGTTTTAAGATGAACAATTGATGCAGATATTTTGTGCAAGCGCTTTCTCTAGTGAATTCTTAGTGAGCTTTTGGTTACTTACTTGCGTATTTGATTAAACAACGTGCTAGATTATTCTGGAACTGTTGTTGAATATATGTAGTTGTAATGCAGATAGAAGCGTGCGATGATCTTCATTGAACTAGGAGATATTTTCGTTGATTAAATTGGACAACTGAAGAAGATGTAAGACTTCCATTAACTTGTTTAATGGAAAATGCTTCTGTGCAATTTCCCAGAATTGTTTCTGATTCTAATGTGATTCCAATTTCTCTATGCTGTATACTAAACAGTATATTTCTGTAACCTTTGGCTGCTTACAAATACTGTTGCTGGTGGCTAAGAGGGTTCAATCATGATATTGGTAACTGTTGGTTTTCTCCCCTGTTGCGGAAGCTTGTCTTTGTGTTTTTCATGTTTCTTTGCTGATAAATGTGGTGTTTCTTTAACTACAATGTCTGAAATATACTGTTAGAGAATGAAAGCTTGAGAAGGAGAGTTTGTAGTCACATACACTTTTTTGAGCAGAAAATAGTTGTAATGAAAATTAAGAATTGATAGCTCCATCCAAGAAGGTCCTCTTTCCTTCGCGGATAGCCTTGGCAATTATCTCCACTTTCAAGCATATATATTGAAGCATGATGATATGTTTCTGTGTGTTTTTGAAAAGACTGTCTTTTTAGTCTTAATGCAGTTAGAACAAGTACGCGTTGACCATCCCTCGAACACCCCTTCTTGTTTAAATCAAGAGAGACGATTGCAGTTGATGTATGACTTCCACTGGGCTGAGTGGAGAATGTGTTTGTGCCATTTTTTACTAGGTTGCAAGTACTCAACTATGTTCTTTCTGTAGTGATGAGCATGTTTTTCCAACTAGTTGAGTTATTAACATCATATTCATGTAACTTTACTCTATACTGTCTTGAGAGATACTATTATGAGAATTACTGCGTTGAGTTTTGTATAGTTGTTAACATTAATGCTCCTTGGCTGAGTTGGCTCCTGTGTGACTGTCTTCATCCTTTGCAGCGTACTTGTTATTACATTGATGTTTCTACATCTGCATTTCATCACGAAGGTGATTGTTATTACAAAGGGTCAATGTTTGTAGTAGTACTACTTTCTTTTGTTGTTAACTCTTGATCATCATTCCTTGCTAGGAAATGCTCTGATAGTATGACTTGTACATATATGACTGCTCTATTCATTTTGATGCCCCAAAAAATTCCGTGACAATATTCTGTTACATACATAGAGATAAATGTATTCCGATTTTCTATGTTGATGTAACAGGTTGAGTATTTGGTATGCTTGCTCTAGTTGGTTCTTTTTTTTTTAGAATTTAGCTTTAGGCTTGTGGATGAGAAAGGCCATGTACTTGGTGTCGTCGCCAAGCAGCGGGTGTAAGCATTCGGGTTCACTGCCTTGCATCCTTCAAATTTATACAAAATGTGAGATGTGTCTGCATACCTAAACAAGGGCAGAATTTGAGATTGTGTCCTACCTTGTGAGTGAGTGAGAGAGTCGGTCTTCCATCATAATATCTTCGTTTAGATAATGCGGGCTTTAACATAAATTGAGCCTCGGTTTTGTACAAGTTCATTAGCTGCAATAGAATAATATTAACTGAACGTCCAAGCCCAAGTTATGAGAAAGGCTTCCTCTAAATTTAAATTATTTTGTGTTTAAGATATGAATATTTACTATTAATTAATTTAAGTTTACTATATGACTTTAATTAATTAATACTCTCTCAGTCCCTTTATAGTAGAGACATTTTTTTTCGACACGGGATTTAAGGAAAATTGTTTTAAATGAGTTAAGTAAAAGGAGAATAAAGTAGAAAAGATAAAATAGATAGATGAAGAGAGAGTAAAGTAAGTGAGAAGTATTTTTTGCCAAAAAAGAAATGACTCAGACTACAGTGGAATAATCTAAAAAGAAATATGACTCCGCTATTTTTTTCAAGAATGATATAGTTTAAAATAAATTATTTACTTTCTCTGTTTAATCTAAAAAGAAATATGACTCAGCTATTTTTTTCAAGAATGATATAGTTTAAAATAAATTATTTACTTCCTCTGTTTCATAAAAATATGGGCAACGGATATGGCATGGAAGACAAAATTGTTAGAGTAGGATATAATAACTTAATGGTTCAATTTGAGTTTAAACTAAATTAAGTTTAATTGGTCGAATTAAAGATACGAAAGAATATGTATGGCACGGTCCAATTAAAGATAGGTAAACTATTGAAAGTTTAATTATATAAAGGATTTAAGGGTTATTTTGATAAGAAGAAGAAATATAATTTGATAAAATAAAGAAAGGAAGAATGGATAAAGAAATTAAAATTGACTATTGGAGAACGTACCTTTTAGTAAAAGGCCTAACAACTTTAACCATTAAGTTCCTGACATATTAAGTTGAATTCAAGTAAGATGCTTAAGAAAATAATAATAATAACAACAATAATAATAAATAATATAATAATATAATGATAATAATAGTGATAATAATAATAATAATATTCTTATTACTATATTAGTATTATTTTATAGGAAATTATAATTTAATTTTATTCTGTCGTTTGTTTAAATCCGGTTTAAAGAATGCAAATGATTTTCATCGTGTAATTAAGGTTAAAAATAAAGTATAATTGTGTAATATCAAATTTTAATCTTGTATATTTAATTTAATTATGTAATTAATGTTTCTGTTGTCATTGTATTTTGTATTATGTCATGTCAATCTGTATTACATTGTATCATTAATGAGTTCGTGTCAAGTGAGAATTGTGTTCAAGTTCAAAGATAGCAAGCCAAATTCATATACAAATTTCTTTAATAGGATAGGTTCAAATTAGATTTTATTAAATTAGGTCATTTTTAGGTTCACTTGAAAACAATTCATCCCTTAGTAGGTCATATTCGGGTTGGATACTGAGTTAAGTATTATTGGATTTATTGGATTGGGGGGTTATGAATTAGATTATTATTAAGTTGACCCAATAACAACTCAATCCTTAATAGGATTAAATTTGGGTTAAATGTTAGTGGGCAGGATCATTATCAATAGCAACTCAATCTGCACAATATGCCACTTGGACGGAGCTACTATTTGCTAATCACGTAGACAATGATAAATCACAATAAACCATTATAAAAAAATATTAAAAACATAAAATTGCTAACAAGATAAAACGAGAATTAGCATTTAGATAGTAGTATATTATAAGCAAGCGTCATCACAGACTAGTCCCAGTAGTTAAATATTTTCATTCTTCAAAAGCTAAAATTAAGTGTTCTTCACAAACTTAGAATAATAGTACTATGCATTGGAGTTTAGACCAAATCCAAACTTATGCTGAGACGGACTTGTAGTGGAATTCGTCAATGGTTGAGTACACCAGCCCTTCTGATTCAAGAGATTCCATAGTTTCTCTGGTAAAGATAAAACAAGCTAGTAAAACAAGAATCCATCTATAAATATTCGTTTGTTTGGAGAAAGAGAGAGGCGCATACGCAATCTTTTCCTGGGAGATTTTTAGTTTTTGAGCAATTTCATTCCGATGGATGCCCTGTTCCTTTGCACTGAAATACAAGGCCGATTTGAGAGTTCAATCTTAGACAAAAAAATGAACATTGTACAATACTTCCAAAATGAGAAAATGAACACATTTGCAAGTTACAAATCCAGCTCTTGTTATCAAGTAGATCCAGTAGATCAACAATGTCTAGAATGAAGTGAAGGTTTCAACTGCAATGGCTGCAAATTTTACCATCAATGACATGATTTCTAGGGTATGCTTTAAGTTGGTGTATATCATATGGTAATATTGTTGATCTATCACATATTCAATAGTTGAAACTCTATTTTTCAATCCAAGTATAACTATAAGTATTTCTGTAGTGAGCCTGGAAAAACACGACACAGTAAATTTGAAGCCAAAACAGGAAGAGACTAACCTATGCTGACAAAGAGAATCAAACTGCATGACTTACTTAGATGTGGGCAGTTGGAGATAGTCCAAAACCATCTTGTCGATGCTCCCTAGTCCATCCATGCTGTGGTCTTGAGAAACCTAAACAGTGAAAGGGACAGGTAGTCGATGAAATGAGTTTGCTGCATGGGAATATCTTGAACAAACAGAAAAAATGGTGTTGTGAGGAACCAACTTGACTTGACGAGATGGCTTGCTGCCCATTGTTAGGAGTAGCGGCGGTTGACGAAGCTAAAGTAGCAGAACCATTCTTCTGTGGTGTGCCACAAAAATTGGTAGATTATTATCACTTCTATTACATATTGGATACAGAATCACTTCTTGCATGCATTAGAAGCATATGTAAAAATACCTGTAATTTGGTGTTGATAAGGTGAGCATGAGCACATTCAATGAAATGGTATGCGATCTCATTGTAATCTTTCACGGGCCTGAACATAACAGAGTAGTTAAGAACGAAGGGCTGATGTGTTGAAGATAATAAAAAGGTTAAGCAATAGCATCTCCAATTCTGGAAGGCAGTAAACAAGAAGTTGGTTTACCACATTCATTAATTAACACTTTCAACTGGCTACAGGTTCATTCTTTATAATTACTAATTGGCTTCTACATGCAAAAATCTTGATATTGGGTAGAACACACACCGAAACATAACCCGTGCTAAGCCCCGATAAAATTTCTCATGGATGACCAAATCAGAGAAGACTGAAAGGAAATAATGTTACAATCTACGGGTCCTGTACCAGAAAGCCCGGTTTGAAAATACAATCATGGCATGTGACCTTTGCTAAACATTACGATATGTATACTAACCGACCAGCTAACAAACCTTTTCTCTTTACCCCTGGAAGAGTACATACCTGTAATTGCTTTATCATGCACATATACTTCATCCCACTTATTTATGTTGGTTTAGTGTTATTAGAGATCATTCATCCTGATCTTACAGACATAAAAATAACGGAGAAGCTTGATTCTAGGGGATACCAGAGAAGCATCCCTATGCTCAACTACACATAACACCTAAAGTAGAAATGTACTTCCTACAAACAATCAAAGTGATAAAGTAGCAATCAATTTTTCTAGGTAGCCAATCACCTGATGGCATAAAGCACGATTTCCCTTTTCCCTTTATAACTGCTTAAATGGCCATGAACTCGTACATAAATCCCATCTCTGGCAAATAGCATAAAGATTTTTTAGTCAAACCAAAAAGATAATCACAATCACATGAAAAAGTATTCGTTTTCAAAACTAGAATTTACAGTAATTCCTCCACTTCCTGGGTATCCTGTGCATCATTAACCCTGCCCAAATAACAAAAAAACATAAAAAACTGCTCCATGAAGCAATGGTAACAAAAGCTAGCACTAAAGGATTAAGATCAATATCCATAGTAAAACAAATAAGAGAACTCAACCATCTCTTGCAGCCAATACGCCCTGTACCATCATCAATCATGAATGACACATCAGTAACCCTTGCTGTTTTTTCAAATACCATTCCCACCAATTTCACCTGAAAAATTACATATATCAGAAATAGACTTCATGAACTTATCATCAGCTTGCAAGACAAATAACAGTTGAGTGATAATCACATGTAAAATAAGTAATTAGGAGTCAGTTCATTAAGGTTCGTGAAATGCACACAACTTCTAGTTGATATTTTATCTCAGGATTCAACAAACAAACACAGTGGAAAAGCTCGCCAATCCGTTTCAGCGTTAATCAGCAGATTTCCTTTATTAGATGATTTAATTTGCAGCACTTTAAACAAATCGATATTGAAATCTAAAAACAAAATAGCTTTACCAACAAAATTGAATCATACAATCGGAGAACACTAATTCTAAGATACCAAGGAACGCACATTGTAGACGCTGATGCCGTTGATGAGGATATCCGACTTGTCGCCGTCTGATGGAGTCGCTTCCACTATTTGCTTCACCGTTACCGGATGCATCGGCTGGGCATCTCGAGTCTAGGGAAAAATTGAGAATGATGAAATAAATAAAAAAGGAGAATTTAGTAGGGTTTGGATTGTGGTTATAGATTTACCTTGGCAGAGGAGGGAGATGGATCGGCGGTTTGCGAAGAGACGAAGCTGGGCGTGGAGTCGAATTGGTTGCTGTCGAACATCATTTTCTCGCTCTAAAGCTTAGCGCCTCTGCCGATCTTGCTATGTTTGAGATTTTAGAGGGTCATGGCTTTTTATTCAAGGTTTCGCGCCTTTCTTCCCAATTGTTTGGCGCCATTTTGAACCACACACCCCCGCGGCCCATTTGCACTATGTGGTGATTCTAGGTTTATTAAAATTATTCAAAATATCATCAAAGTTTACTAATAACAAATCAACTTAGAAGTATTTAAAATGGTGAATTATATCATAAATTTGTACCTATTTGCTATGTGCGTGAATTTACTTAGAGATTTCGGAATATGGTTTTTAATTCGCTAATCTTTCAGAATATGGTTTTAAATCTCTAATCTTTCAGAACATGAAATTGAAACATGCATTTTTTTTGAATTTTTACTTCTTTTTGAAAATTCTTTTTTCTCTTCTTCTTTCTTATTATTTCACTTCCAACAATTACCAATTAACCAAATATCCATCACAAATTTGAATTCATTCTTAAAAATCAATTGAAATTCCTGCACCTCCATGCTCCTCCCTTCTCCATTCTTAGCAGCCTTCGCCGCTTCTACCCTCATCCTCCCTCCTTCATAGGTACTCTTCATTGCCTCCGCCTCTAGCCTCCTATTGCCGCCGCCACTACCTCAATTAATGATTCTGGATTTGTAGGTCTGTAGCGCGAAGCCGATGGTAGCAAGCGGTGAGATCCTGACGTTGGACAAATTGCCTGGACACATAGTGAACTTGCATTTGTTTACAATTGTGAATGTGGTTGTGGAATACACCTCTTAAATAAAAAAAATTCTAATAATCGTTAGTAACTAAATCAATAAAGTAATTGATAAGATTTGGTACGATGCATCTCAAGTATAATTACCTACTATTCCCTTCGTCCCTTAATAGATGTCACACTTTTCTTTTTGGTTTGTCCCACAAAAGATGTCACATTTTCTTTTTTCTCCCTCTCATATTAAAATGCATCATGGCGTGAAATGGTATGCGAAAATGTGATAGACTTAACTATTAATGCACATGGAATGAAAAGCTACTATGAGCATCCACAATGGCTATGCTTTCGTACGACGATCGCTCGTCTGCGACGTCATCCGAGCTTGTCCGGTCATTGCAGGTCGACGGACGAGCGCCTTGCCCGAAAGTACGAAGCGTCACCCGATGCTCACCCGTCACCTCGTCCGTCCGTTGCAGGCCGACGAACGAGGGCTGACTAGGACGATGCACGTGTTTTTCCTTTTTTTTTTTAATTCTTCAAACATTATATATACTCCCTCAATCCACTTTTTCTCTCACAATCACAATCATAATCCACTCCTCTTCTCTTCTCTTTATCTTCTCTTATCAAATATGGATCCCAACAATTTCCTAAACTCGAACAGTACCAACGATGGTATGCAGATATTCGGCAGTAACGACGACGCCCGTTGGCCTGGCCACAAAAACTATAGGGTCGAGACTCCTGGATCTGTAGGGTTCACCTACAGTTAGTCTAAGTTTGATCCGTTCTTCAACATCGATTCCTACCAGGTCAAGGAGATGGAACCGAGCTATGGGAAACCTTCTACTCTGGTGCCGATGCGGAAAAAGAAGACCGCCCGGAAGGATAAGTCGCCAGCCGTCCCACTCCCATACAACGATCCCAGCAATGAGTACGTCGTCAAACGTACAAACTACACTCCGAAGGAGTATTTGAAGGTAGGGCTGGTAATTTTTAACACGACACGATAATCCGACACGAATCCGTACTAAATAATTGGGTTTGGATCAAGCCTTATTGGATACGGGTCATTATTGGGTCGACCCACTAAGAACACGAAAAATTCAGGTTGGATGCGGATAACCCGTTAAAAATTAATATTATTATTTTTAATTTTTATATTATTAGACTTAGTCACTTAGGAAAATAAAATAATAAATAATTAGATTAGGGTTAGAAATTAGAATGTGGAAATGGAATAGCCGAACAGCTGCCGTCACTCATCCCATTTCGTACTTCTATATTTCTCTTTCGCTCGCAATTCAGTAATTCACATTACCTCTGAAATCGCCGCCGCTCATCATCGCCGGAAACCTGGAGTTCGTTGCTTTCGCCCGACTTTCTACTTCTGGTAAGATTACTGATTATACCTTTCAAACTAGCAATCTAGCATCTCGTTGTTAGTTGTTACCTTTTATTAAGATGTTGACTTATGAGCATTCCAAATTTGGTGTAAGTATCTTCTATAGTATATTTTTTAATCACTTTCTCAAGTTTTTAGTTTGGAAATTAATTTACTCTTCCAGATTTCTTGAAGCAGCAGATGTACAAGTATTCTGTTTTGCCATATCAAGCTTGATATTTATATCTATTTTACAGTTTGGGGATTACTTAAAATTGAAAGGTCAATGCAACATTCAATGAGATTCATGCTTCATACCTTTATATTGATTGCTTCCATTAAATATTGTCATTTATATTGCTCTACATGATTGTGACTTAGCAATTTTAATTATTTTCTAGCTAGTTTTGGTTTCTTGTTTCTATAATGCAGTAAATTTTAGTAGAACGCATACTTACATAGTTACATTATATATTTCTAGCTAGTTTTAGTTTCTTGTTATTGTAACAACTCAATGTCATATCGTTTTTAGTTCTTATTTTATTATATCTGTTTTCTGTATATTAAACTCAATTCTTTGTGTAATATATGAAAAACTTTGATATCTTATTTTCTGAATGTTTTTTAAATTTGTTGCAGACAGAGATTAATTAGTAATCATGGCACTCAATTTTGGAGTTGGGAGTAGCAAGCCTCGGTGAGTCTCCAACATCAGCAAGTGAGACCATAGGAGATCTAGCCATGGAGGTTGCAGAGAGTCCTAATCCAAATAGTGCTAAGCCACCAAAGCCGAATCTAAAAAGAAAACAAAGGTCAGATGTTTGGAATCACTATAGAGTCGAATTCGATGGTAATGGTTTAAAGACATGTCATTGCGTGCATTGTGGTCATAAATATGAGCGAGTTACAAGTAGATCTGGAACTGGAAACATGCTACGTCATTTGGAAAGTTGTCCTAGAAAAAACGCAAAGGATGTTAGTGAAATTTTGACGGGGGGTAAATCTAAGTTTGATCCTGAGCATTTTCGTGCGTTGCTATGTTCTGTTATAGTTGTTCATGATTTGCTATTTCGATCCGTAGAATATGAACGCATTGTAGCTTGTTTTAAGTACCTCATGTCGGATATTAAATTGGGTACTAGAAACACAGTGAAGGTCGATATCTTGAAAATGTTTGAAAGAGAAAAGAATGTGATGAAATCAAGATTAGGTAAAATACCTGGTAGATTGAGTTTGACTTCAGATTGTTGGAGTTCCATTACCTCTGATGGTTATATTTCACTAACATGTCACTTCATTGATGAAGATTGGGTCTTACAAAAGTTTGTGTTGAACTTTTCCTTAATGCCATCTCCGCATATTGGCGTAGCATTGTCTAACAAGTTATTTTCTATAATTGGAGAATTGAAAATAGAGTGTTTTCTTTGACTTTGGATAATGCAGTGCAAATGATTTGTAAGTGGAGTTGTTGCTCACACAAATGAATATGAATAATTCACTTATTCCTAATGGTGAATTCTTTCATATCCGTTGTTGTGCACATATGGTCAATTTGGTTGTTCAAGATGGTTTGAAGGATATTGAGCAATCTGTTGTGGAGATTCGTGAGAGTGTCAAATATGTGCGAGGTTCACAAACAAGGAAGCAAAACTTTCTGGAATGTGTCAGCAAAGTAGGGTTGGATCGTAAGAGAGGTTTGAGGCAAGATGTGACTACTAGGTGGAATTCAATCTTTTTATGCTTGATAATGCATTATATTACAAGAAAGCTTTCCATGCATTTTTAACTCAGTGATTCCAACTATAAGTTTTGTCCTTCATTAGAAGAATGGGTCAAAATTGAGAAGATTCATGGATTTTTGAGCTTGTTTTATGACGTCTATAATTTGTTTTCTGGAAGCAGCTACCCTACATCTAATATGTATTTCCATCCAACTGTTATATATGCTATAGTTCATTGAGACAACATCAAAACAGTTCAGATCCGTACCTAAAAAAAATGGTTGAATTGATGCTACCAAAGTTTGAGAAGTATTGGTCAGATTTCAGTATGATCTTGACCATAGTTGTAGTCTTTGATCCACGCTATAAGCTTCAGTTTGTGGACTTCTTTTATAAGAAGCTATATGACCCTAATTCTGGTCAGTTTTCATTGGTGAAAGAGAAATTGTTTGCATTGTTTGAAGATTATTGCAAGTTCTACAATGACAAATTTGATGTTGATAAAAATGGAAATTCTACTGCAAGCGGACAATATTATGACTTCACAAATGCTGATTCAATGGCAGTGGTGGAGGTAAGTTACTCTCTAGTGTTATATGTTGTCAATATTGTTTGATTTTAATGATTTTTCATTTTTATTTGCATCTTAATTGCAGGAGTTCAATTCATTGGATGTTGAGTTTGGATTAAGCCAACCAAAATTCCAATAAGAGTTATACATGGAAGAAAAAAGATTGGATGTCAAATCCAATCTTGATATACTTAACTATTGGAAAGGATCACAATTCAAGTATCCACATGTTGCTTGCATGGCTCGTGACATTTAGAGCATAACTACTGTTGCTTCTGAATCCGTGTTTAGTGTTGGTGGAAGAGTTCTTGACTAATAT
>NC_062969.1:20211768-20272988 GCF_023119035.1 Salvia hispanica
TTTTGGCATCCCAGGGTTCTTTGGACAGCTCGAAAACTGAGAGCTTCGTAAAGAATCTGCAGATGACAGGAAGATACTTACGCGATGTATGGTAATAGTTGCTACGGTGATTAATAAAAGTCGGGAGGCTATTATACCGAACGACTTTTCACGGGTTGTGACCAAATCTGGCGAACGAAGTATCTTGTGAATTATATAGGAGGGTAATATGCAAATAGTTGCCTACCAAAACCCAAGGGAAATCTCAGTGTTGTAATCTTTGCTTTTTTGTCATTCTTTATTAAGGAATTTTTTTGTTCGGCTTGCTATGAAATATAAATATATATTATATACACATATTTACTGAATTTTATGTTAGTAGACGAGTTAGGGGAAAGACCCATTGTAATCTGAATCATCCGAGAAATATTGTTCTTGCTACACATGTTCATTTTGCACCTATGGTGGTATTCTTTACTTATTGTTTGATTAATTTATGGCTTTTTGATTAATAGTATTACTATATTCCTTCCAACCCTTATATCGCTGTATCCATTATTTACTTTATTGGATTTTAATCATTGTAACCACGATTCGAGAGGTTAAATACGATGGCATCTCGAGTAAATTAATGATTTGTTTTATATTGCTACGTAGTAGGTGTGACCACTCAATCCTAGAGTTAGTTGACTATTTTGTTCACTTGACATTTTATCATGTGATAGAATCAATACCAATTTGGGCGATTGTGGGTTTCGCTTTGCAGAAAAAGTAGGTGACGCTCAATCCAACTACCACTTGCTAATCTAAAACCTAATCAAAGGGCCTAAGTCGGTAGGTGCTCTGCATAAAAATAAATTGGAAATCTAATTAGTGACTAAGTTAATTGCTGAATAAGTTGGCTGTATTTCTTTTAACTGTATCATCTCTTCAATTATTTGAGCTTCAAACCACTTTTTACTTCACTTTTTATTCAAGAAACAACATCTACAATCATCCATCTATTCAACAGAAAATTAAACACATACGGTATTAGTTTTATGATAAAATATGAATCGAATGAGTTACTGGAATGCGTGGTCTATCTAAAAGTGATCTGAGACTACTAATTGCGGGCGAACTAAAATGGAAAACTAATACTCCTAAAGGCAGATTGATGAGACTCATTTCATGCATTGGCTTTTGGGTGATTTCACACATTTTGGGGGAGGGGATGCGCAAAATTTGAGTTTAAGTATAGGTATCTGTTGGGTCAAGTAGATGGTGCAAACTGACCGAGTAGATGCAGATTGAGCAGAAAAGGAGTAAAAATGCCGAAAAGCCGTCTAACTGACCCAGGGAAATTATCAGAAAAAGCAGGAAGTGCAAGGAGTGGGACAGAGGAGAGAGAACTCGAAGATACCCTTATTTTAAGGGTACAAATGTTAAATCATGGAGGACATACCCTAGGGATTTGTGCTCCGGCCTCCCTATATAAAGGGACCAACATGAATGAAGAAAATAGCGCTTAATGCTACCATTCTCGTAGTTAAGGTAGGAAGTTCTCATAGGCACTTAACGCTACCATTCTCGTAGTTTAAGTAGGAAGTTCTCATAGGCGCTAACACCACCGCTCTCTTAGTTTAGTTTAGTTTAGTTAGATAGTTTACTGCTTACTTAGCTTAGTTCCGTGGTTTCGGCAGAGGAATTGACGACTCCGCCGTTGGATCTCGGTTTATTTCCAGTATTATGAAGCTTCGGTTTATTTTCATGTTGATTATGCTATTTACTCATGTTTCTTGGATACTTTTCGTAATTGGTAGCTTAGATGTTTAGATTTATGCTGTTTACATGCTTTCTAGTAGTCTAGATGTTGAGATCTAATTTTTCACGTGCTCGATTTCTGAGATCTATTAGTTTAGGTGATGCATGCAAGGTTAATTTGTGTTCACTTCACTTTTTGCTTGACCGAGGAGAGTAGATCTGATAGTTCTTAGCTCAAATTTCATGTTCGCGTCTCGTTTGAGGTTTGCTCGGTTTTTCTGCGTTGATGATTGTTTCATGCTCTGCTATGTTTTTGGCTTAATTACATGAAGAAGATGAAGTAGGAGGTGGTTAGAAATCAGATCTGCTTTTTGCTTTTTCAGCTTTTCTGCTAACCCTAGCCAGTTTAGGAAAAATGGCTCCCACTTACTTTTTTTTGCGTTGTTTGCCTATTTTAGGAAAGTTTTTAGCTTGATTAGTAAATTTCAATTGTTTTCTTTAGTTGCTTTCATGTTTTATTAAAATGATCAAAAATATTTTCGTGTTTTATTTTCCTTTCGTACTTCTTCAGCCTCCTAGGTCAATTAGATAGAATAGTCTTTTAATTCTGCCAAACCCAGTAGATCCAAACTTAACCCACTCAATGAATGTATGGCAGCATCCGACCCCTTTTCCAATTGTGTCGTAGAAACAATCTCGAGTAGGTCCATAGTCTTTATGGTTCGACCCCGCTCTTGCCACTTATACTTAGTAATATTTGTTGCATTAGTGAAAAAATTATAAATCTTGTTAAAAGGAGGGACACATGCACACGACACACATGCACAAGCCCTCTCTTCACAGACAGAAAGAGTCTTACATAATAAAAAAAATCATAAACAATACTTAAAAAAATTACTCTGGCAACAGCATAGGGGGAAGCCCAATTGTTGTTGGAGGGCCGCAACAACTAGGTCATATGTCAGTTTTTGTACTGGTGTCATACGGGTAGTGTCAGCCATTGTGGCTTGCACCAAATATTTCATTAGAATACCAAGATCGGAGGGAGGAGCTTGGGAGGCCTCTAGGTTTGGTCCGCTTGTCCTCTAGCCTTTGTCGCCTTTGTCCCAATCGGACGATGTCGCAACCAGAGCTCGAACACCCCTCCCCATTAGCTCCCACAAACAGGCTTGCGCCTGACCTCAGATTGGCTAAAAATGGGGTCGAATTGGCTGCGCTGCCACTTGACGAGTAATTGCCACTTGCCGTGTGCTTTGTGCGTTTAGAGCTCGAGCTCGACTAGGTGCTACCCGCCTACTTATCAATCCCCCAAACCCACTCCTAAGTATTGACATACTTCAAGGGCCTCTCGAAAACTTGTTGGTAGATCAACATCGCCGACTTCAGAATGTCGGCGCCACTCGCTCAGCTACGTTACCATGTTTCTTTATTGTTGTCAATGCCGACGAATCTATTTTTGGGCTCGAAATGACTCTCCAGCATCTTTAAATTTTGGGGGAAGGGGGCGTCCTTCCGGCCGCCTATCGTTGTATATTGCAGTCGCTCTGCCCCAAAACACCGTACTTGTTTGTTGGTTTCCTCATGACCAGATCCTTCGAAGTGGTGACCCATACTTCGAACAATATCTCAATCTTAGCTGTGGAGTACGGACGACGGGGATCAAAATCCGGTCCTTCACGGGTCTCTGGAGGTTGTTCCAAAATTTCTTCCAAATTTTGCTCGTTATCATGAGGAATTTTGGACAACGACTGCATCGACCCATAGGTCAGGTAGTAGTGCGTCGAGCCATAGGGGGGCATGTACATTGGCGGAAAATAGTATATCCGCCCCCTCCGTAGAACATACATGTATATTTGTTTTTAGTGAATATCATATAGTAGTCCAATGGTTTAGTATTAGGCTTTTAACTAAGAGGTGTATGGTTCATCCCTCAACAAAAATATATTTTTTCCGTTCTCTACTTTATTTTATCGATTCATATTTTTTCTTATTATCAAACTAAACCATTTAAATACTTGAAATCTAATTGTTACTAATTTGCATATATTATTTTGTTATGTTTTTCTTTTAGTTAAAATTAATTTTAATATTATATTTATTTTTATTCTAAAGTACTTATATAATTTGTGATTTATGTTTGCATCTTATTTTTCATGTAACAAAATAAACATTCTAAATATTTTGAGATCTAAATGTTTACGTATCTGAGGATAGCGAATGTAATATTTTCGAAAGTGAGTTATGTTAGGGATGGCCGATGGGTAAACATTCAGGTTCGAGAAGTTTACCGAACAGCCTACTCGTAACAGCACCAAAGTGTTAATTGGTCGGAGGGGAAAATATGCGCAAGGTGGGAATCAAACCTTGGTTACTACTTGGAAAGAAGATGGCTTAACTCTTGAACTACATTCATTACATTGAATCGTGGCAAGATATTTAATTATTAAAAATGTGTCACTCACCCCTTAAAATGTTTTATAAGGGGGAGGGTAATCCACACTTATATAGAGGAGCTAGGATCATCACCAAGTCGATGTGGAACAAGATTTAATAGTTTTAACATGTCCCCTCATGTGTGGGCCGGAATGACACATCGGACTTCCATCACGTGGGTAGGCAAGAGAAGAGATAAAATCCATCATTGACTTGAAATGGGTCACTCACTCCTCAAAAGGTCTTATAAGAGGGAGGGATCATCACTAAGTCGATGCTGAACAAGATTTAATAGTTTTAACATGACCCCTCACGTGTGGGCCGGAATGACACGTCGGACTTCCATTACGTGGGTAGGCAAGAGAAGAGATAAAAAGATAAAATTCATCATCGACTTGAGGGAGAGTTATCCATTCTTATATAGATAAGATAGGATCATCACCAACGTATTAGAAATGAGTCATTCACCCCTTAAAGGGCTTTATAAGGGGGATAATTATCCATCCATATATAAATGAGATAGATTATCACCAAGTCGAAATGGGACAAGATTTAATAATTTTAATAATACTAAAAATGGGATATTACTAGTATAAATTCAACGACAAACCGATAGCATTAAATTTAACAACAAAAATTAGTATAGCCTAGCTAATTAATATCATAAAAACCAACCTTATGTGAATTTTATTTCTAAATATGTACATATATGATGTGAATTGATCATATGATAAACGACTTTTGCATAAGAAATAAAAACTAATACTTCCTCTGTCTCATTTCACATTACACATTTCTCTCCTTTTTTTTTTCCTTTTTTTTTTTTGTTTTGAGAAAATCATACTCCCTCCGTTCCTCATTAATTAACACCAATTTTATTTTTCGTCCGTCCTTAATTAATTGACACTCTTAATTTCTTCCCAAAACACGTGTGAAAAAGACATGTGCCATATAAAATGAGACGAAAGGACACTATTATTATTAGGACACTTGACATAATGAATTAGTTATATACTCAATTAATTGACACTCTTACTTTCATTTTTAGTTTGTTCCACTAAAGATGTTACATTTCTATTTTTACAGAAAGTGCTCTCTCACAATAATATAAATATTGTATTTTTTCTCTTTCCATCTAACACACAAAATAAAACCTCCTAAAATCTCATGCCGTCCCATAAGTGTGACAGCTTTTGTGGACGGATAGAGTACAATTTGATTAAAGGTTATTACAGTCTTTAAACCAATATTAAATTGTGGATCATTCCTTATTTATGGGTACCAAATGGCATAAATGCAGAAGGGCAAATTTGAAAAAATAAATCATGAAAAAATGTCAAATAATTGTGCGTCTCACGCTTTAGTCACGAAAGATGAAAATCTCTTAACTATTCCACCGTCTAGTTTCTGGCAAAATAAGAGATTATGTGGTAGTTGGTCTGGAATGTGTTAATCACATGATAGTACACAAATCAGACGACGTCGTTTTGTCCACGTAATTCAAGACCGAATGCAACATCATCTCTTGTTTCATTGGGAAATAGACGGTTGGAATGATTGCAAAATTTTCATTTTTTGTGATTTAATTTTCAAATTTTAAAAGTTTGTTGTAAACCAAAAATTGTCAATTTTGTATTTTATTGGCAACTTGTTCATTATAGAAAGTTTTTTTATGGAACGATTTTATGTCATTTATATTGTTTTCTTATTCTCAATTCATAATATTTACTGCCTCTGTCCCACAATAAATGTCACATTTTGTCATTTCGGTCCATCCCACAATAAGAGTTACATTTCACTTTTACCATAAATGGTAAGTAGACCCACATTCCATCAAGCAATTCTACTCGCATTTTATTATAAAACTAATATATATAAATGAGACCCATAATCCACTAATTAATTCAACCCACTTTTCTTTACATTTCTTAAAACTCATGTTTACACTAAATGTGACACAGAATATGGGATGGAGGTAGACACATATATAAAAATTAGTCTTATTCTAGTATTTGGAAGGTTTTTTTTTTTTTTGTTTTATAAGATAAGCCCCATTATCCACTAACAATACTTTCAATTACTTTTTTTTAGAACTACTATCTTTTCCCTACTTTACCAATTTTATAATAAAATTCATGTCATTCTCAAATTCCCTAGATGAGAGAGTGTCATTATACCAATACATGTCATCGTACCAATAAATTTATATCATCATAAGATATAATTGAACGAACAAGTATTCATCGCAAAAAAAAATTAGACACCCCTTTAATTTATGCAAACGATTATTATATCGTCAAATAGATAATATGACATAGTATGGCACCAATAAACCAATATTATATAACAAGATGGACGCTTTAATCAATATAATTGTGATAAACTTAGGAGTTCAAAAATCATGCCACGTCGAAAATTAACTCGTCTTTACTTTCCTACAAGACTACTAGAGCATTTAACGATTAATAATAAGTCTATTTTTTATTTTCAGAACTTACGATTAATAATAAGTTATTTCTGCATTTAAGAAATGAAGGAGAAGGGAATAATTTAATCAGTCGATGCCGGTAAATGAAATTAGGATGGGCATATTAACGGGATAGAATTTAATTTTTAATGCAATGTAGCCCAATAATCTGAATATCAAAACTCACAAGGCCTGTTTGTGATCAGAATGTGTGAATTATTAGATGCAAATTCATAATTATTATTATTATTATTATTATTATTATTATTATTTAATTATTAGTATTATTATTATTATCCATTTGTGATGTATTGTTTTTCTTATACTCTATGACACTGAATAACACGATTCTGATTATAAGAAGAATATGAATATATTGCTCGATTATGGTGAATGATATAGAATACTCCACAACTTTATCAAGTAAAATAAGATAATATCCATTTTCATTCGTAATTAACACAGAATAAAAAGTCCACATGTGACTGGACAACTTTGGGCAGCCGCACGTGTGACAACACACCCCCTAACCAATTTATTAATTAATTCTATTAACTAGTACACTTTCCATTTTATAAAAACAAAACTTTAGAGACAATGCAGATTTAATACTCAATTGATAAAATTATACAGATAAAAAAAAAAGTTATTAAAGGGAGGATTGCTATTGAAGAATATGTCCCACCATATAAAAGAGAAAAATTTATAAAAAGATGGCAATAAACTGATTTTATAGGACATATCGAAATGGGAAAAAGAAAGATTATTTTTATAGGGCGTGAGAAGTATTTTAAAAATAAACATGCGCTCAGTTTCCATGTTTCATCAAAAGTCACATATAAATTTAACGAATTCATAGTGGATCTTACTTCTTAGTCCAACTTTTTGGGTGGTTGGTTTTAGTTAATATTATTGTCTATCTGAATTATAAAGCGTATATATAGAACATGAAAAAAAACTTTCAAAATAAACAGATAATTTTGATTAAAATGAATAAATAATAATAGTCGAGGAAATTATAAACCAAGCATTGAGTAAAGTGCTGGTGTAAAGTATTGGCCCGACCGCATTGGAGTCCAAGTAGCGAACCCAACGCCTAATGCAGCGCTGTCGTCACCAATTTACAAGAACCATTATTTCTTTATTTATATCTATGAATTTGCTGCTGTTTTTCATGTTTTCTGCAACTATTCCTTTTCCTTTACGCTTAATTTTTATTAATCCCAATGAAACAGCTCGTGGAATGGTGCATACGCACCTATTAATAGGACACAATTAATACCATAGTTAAATAAAATAAAAAAGGGTTAATATTATAATAATAAAATAAATTATGGTGGGAAAAGGCCAAGCGGCCTCCTTTTTTAATTTCAGTCTAAACCAAACATCCTATTCTTTTATTTTAGTTATCGCTCATACGACTATAGTTTGCTAACCCTATATCTTGCAAACCACTATACCACATCAAACATTAACTAGCTACTTTGCTTTATAACATTATTGCTTTGGGTCCTTAGTATTTGGACCTCAAGCGTGGCATCTCGGTTTTCGTCTCAATGGCAATTAATATTTACAAAAACTCGTGGGGGAATACATATTATAATTAACTAATACTCCTACTATTTATTTGTGTAGTTCAAATATTTTTTATGACTATATTCTCAGGATAAATAATAAATAAGTGTAATATAGAGCAAGTGATCAATGTATAACCAAAGAACATGTCTTAGTCACCGGATAGAAAATGGAAGAATGAGATTGAATGGATTTTGAAAATATGGAGGTTACTATAACTCTATAAGAATGTTTTGGTTCACTCCATATTTTAAAATCTATGTTATAAACTAAACAGCTTTATAGTGAACTAAAATGCTCTTATAGTGAAGTATAATGCGGATATAGTGAATCAAACCTAAACCATTCAATATAATGGCATTTTAGTTCACTGTATGTTTTCAAATTCGCGTTATGCGCTAAAACGCCTTTATAGTGAACTAAAATGCTCTTATAGTGAATTACGTGTTTTGGTCCCTAGTTATGCATTTGAGCAGCAGTTTCCCAACATCACCAATGAATATTAAATTAACAAATTTTTATGCATTACTTGATATTGTGTTCATCCTTTAAAAATAATTCCATTTATCTTTTTTGGTACATCCAAAATAGTACTTCCACTGTTTTATACTTTCGCATTTTTTGTTTTTGGACCATTTCAAACTAATTGTACTATTTCTTTTTCAAATAAAATTTAGGGTATTTAATTAAGATGTTAGAGTTAACTAAGTGTTCACCTATTACAAAAGAAAATTGCCAGTAGCATGAAACGGAGAGAGTATCTTTTTCTATTTATGACTATTAACACAAAACATATTATTTTTAATATATGAACTAATTTACCATTTCTACCACATCATCTATTACATTCTCGACCTAATATATTTTTTAATTATTACTTGCACTATCTCTAATGCAATAGTGCTACTTTACCTACGAATAGGAGTTCCGTGTTTTCATTTTACTCCGTATGTAAATAGGAGTCCATATTTATTTTTACTATAAATAATCATAGGGTCCCATATTCCACTAACTCATTTCACTCATATGTCATTTAAGACTAATATATAGAAGTGAGACCCACATTACATTAATTTTTTTCCATCCAATTTTCTTAACATTTCTTAAAACTTGTGCCGCCAAGAAATGAGACTCTTAATAGTGGACGAAGGGAGTACTATATAATTTTTCCAATCACCATTCGATAATAACTTTATTAAAATTTACGTCATGTTTCATTAAACCTATTTTTATGAATGGAGTTTATAATTTTATGAATAAAAATTTATGTCACGTCCAATTAGATAGGAGTGTAAAATCACGTAGATTAAGTTGTTATCCGGTAAATAGAATACTCATATATCTCAAATGTATAATCAACTATGTAGGCAATTCAATTTAATAAAATTACTATAGACTTGATAGCTATAGTGGTAGTATTTTGATAGAAACAACAATGAACGAAAGAGTACTATATATGGGATATGTGTTCTATATCAGAGACATTGTTTTCGAAGGGATTTCCAAGAAGTAGCTCACTTCACATGATCAACTTATGAAGTTGAATAAGTGGCTGCAACCTTCAGTGTTTGCTGTACAGTTTGGCTTAGAAACTTATTAACGTAGTTTGAGTGACTACAAAATAGCCAACAACTATCTTTGTGGATAACACGACAACGATTGTGCTATCCAAAAATTTGGTGTTTCATAGTCATAGCAAGCACATCGACACCCGCTTCCACTATATCAGAGTATGCGTTGCTATTCGGAAGATTCAATTTAAATACGAGAAATCGCAAGATCAAGTTGTCAATATTTTCACAAAGTGATGCACTTTTTATTAGCACTAAAACCAGCTGCTAGTATATACCGTAGAAATAGTATACCTTAAGATTACTACTTCATCCGTTCCTTGTTAATTGAGGCATTTCCTTTTGATGCACTGTTTTTTAGCACTACAACTACTTGCAAGTATACAAGACAAAAATAGTATAGCTAAAGACCAGTATCGGGATATCGAACTTAGGGAATATAATTGCAACTGACTATCATTTACTAAGCGTCATATACTATCTAGAAAAACTGAGTTTGGGTTTAAAATAATGAAACTAAACAAAAATAAATAAAGTAAAAGAAACAAAGCGTAAAAAAATAGAATAAGACAAATAGTGAAATTTCAAGGATAATGATTTTACTAACTCTTTTGTTATTCTATTTAGTTATATGTTCATCCGACTCAAGTTATACGACTATTTCTCCCTATCGTGCATCAATACTCATGTCGAAATTCCAGTATAAACACATAAAGATAAACCAATCAACACTAACACCGATCACTGATTTAATGCAATCAAGGTAACAACCAATTAGTCGAACAAAAGCTTCAGAAAAATTAAGTGCAACGAGTTCTTAACATTAAACACAAAGAACTACATACAGTCAATAACTATCAATCCTCAAAATTGTAATTGTTTACCAATCCATAGACAGATGAACTAAAACAATAATTACAGTACGAGACATGAAATAAACCAACAAAATCCAAGGTTGAATATTGAAATCTTCAGTGTCCTCTTGCCTTGCTTCAATCTCCAGGAATGATGGAAGAATTAGGTTACGGAGTAGAGAGGGAAGAGCCTTGGAGGCTCCCCAATAGGAGGCTATGAATGATTCAAATTATGAGTTAGGTTATGGGGTATTTATAGGCTTGAAAAGTTTTGGAGAAGCTAAATTTGGTGGTTTATAAGGAAAGGAAAAAATTTGGCTTCAGAAGGTAATATTTTCTGCACTTACTTGAATTTCAACCTAAATTCCCATCAGCTTGACTTCGTTACGCGATATTTTTAGAATGACCATAGCATACTCCACAGAACCCCGATTGAGATGTTCAAGGTACTCACAGAGTACGCAAAACTCTTTTGAAGAAGAAGAGAATCGGATATAGTACGCCCTGATTGTACTTCAGAGTCTTTGGAAAAATGGAATTGGACTGAGGCTTTTGTGCGTGAACGGGCCCAACATGCCACTGGAAAGTTTTTGGCCCCTTGGCACACATTTCAACGGCCGCTGGCTAGGGTCTAGCAGACCGCTAGAATGGGTTTCATCTCCATCTTTCAGATTTTGACCATTTTTGGGCTCTATTTTGCACATTTCTCACAAAACACGTTAAAAATATCAAAATAGATTAAATATGCAAATAATGGACATGTAATGCAACTTTGACACTATAAACAGACCAAATAATGGCCTTAAAATACTGCAAAATCCGAGCGTATCACTTTTCAGCACGAGGATTAATAATAGTGTGTTAAGTGGATGGAGAATAAAGTAAGAGAGAATAAAGTAAGAGAGATGAAGAAAGTGTTGGGGTTTGTGTACTAAAGATGCTTCGAGCGTACATGCCTTTGTTAGTCAGCTCATGCACGTATACAAGAAACGTCACATCCACTTGTTTACCTAATTATGAGAATAAATAATATAATATAATGGTTTATTATTGAAATATAATAAACAAGTCTAAGGCTTCTTACTAAGAAGGTTAAAGTAGGGGAATACAATGGCTTCCATGTGTTCACCAGTAGGGGACTTGACCGGATCTAGTAAGAAGAAAAACGTATTCACAACCTAGATAGGCTTTGACTAGTCTGTGAAATTAATATCAATATTGTTTATTTAATCAAACGCCACTTTGACTTATCAATATAAGAGAGTTTGTACGTAACTCAAACATGATATCTTGGGTGGTAGTAATTGAATAACATGAAGGTATTGGAATATTATTTCATAGAATTTGCGTGCCCAGTGTGGTATGATTAAATACCTAAAGGGTTATCCCCAAAGAGGTGTTTGGAAAAGGAATTTATTATTCAGAAATCTGCGCAGTTGGAATTTATTCCACGAATAATAAATAAAGTTTCAAACTAGACAGACTTTTCGGAAAATTAATTTAATTCAAGTCACATAGCATACCAAAGAATTAAATTGACGGATCAAGATAATCTTAAATGCGGGAAATATTGTAAAATAAAATGGACCCAAGTTATTTGTAATTTGGTGATTTAGATGGGAGTGCAATATTATTCTTTAGTGGAACAAAATGATATTCCATTGATAATATATTAAATCATGGGTCATTTGATTTAATTAGATATTTATCTAATGGGTGAGCCCAACATCTATTTCATTTTATGGATCCCCATCCTAGCCCAATAAGTCCAAGCTTATAAATAGTGTGGAGATGGAAAACCCTAAAACATACCACACATCACAAAACCCTAACCCTAGCCGCCTAGAAATCGGCGCCTCTCTCTCTCCCCCTCTTGGTCTCGATTTTCATGCCTAGCACGTGGGAGAATTAGGGTTTTGATCTTTGTTCTTGATCTATCATAGGATTAGATCGAGACAATCTCGTGTTTGTGTTGGTTTTCCCTAGATCTCATATCACTTTTATTTGATTGTTCGAGATCCGCCCACACGGCTGAATAATCAAGGACAAGGGAATAGGTTGTAAGATTCGTGGTCGATAAATCAAGGATCTCCGGGTGGTGCAGCTAGCAACTTCGATTTTTTGATGGATCAAGAGGTAACAATCGAATCTACATCAAATTGCATGATTATGTGTTTTTGATGTGTTTTACCTATAGATCTAGTTTATTGCATGAAACTGGAATCGAATGTATAATCACCTAAATAGATCCGTAAGGATTTGTTTTGTTTTCTGCGTCTTCCAATGCGGTAGTCCCAACAGAGAGAGGAAAAACTTTTCCAAAAATAGAAATGACTCATTTATGTTGAAACTTCCCAAAATAGAAAAATAACTCAATTAACATGGAAATGAGGGATGACCAGGTATCAAACACGAGGAAAAATGGTTTTTGGGTTTTGTTTGACTAAAATTAAACAAAGAACAATTCAACAATTAAAATAAATACTCCCTCCGTCCACGAATAAGAGTCCCGTTCACTTTTTCGCACTTGTTTTGTAAAAATGATAATAAATAGTTAAAGTGGACAAATGATAAAGTAAGAGAGAGAATAATGTAGACAAGAGTCTTGCCAGAATTATTCTCTCTCTTACTTTATTATTTGTCCACTTTAACTATTAATTATCATTTTTACAAACCAAGTGCGAAAAAGTGAACGGGACTCTTATTCGTGGACGGAGGGAGTAGAAAGCAATTAACCAGATATTTGAAAATAGAGAGATAAGGGAATTCTAGGGATATGATTCAAAAATCAGTCTATATAACACAATCATGATATCCAAACAACGACTATAGGGTTACTAGGGCGAGTCAGCTAACTACTGTGGTTGACCGGATATAGTAGATTATTGGCATTATGGTTTTCAATTTTACCTATAAAATCCACCAAATCAGTTAGACCCTTATAAAATTCTCACTCTTATGTTTACCTTTTTTGTGATATTTATTATGGTGTCATCAATTCTAATCTAACATGTGGATCCTCACTCGCCCACATGCCATTAAATCATACATATGTTTTCTGTCATACAATCAGAAGCATTATCTAACAAAATTCATCTAAGTAAATGAAGTATTGGATATCAAAAATTAGAATTAAATAAATATAAATAAGTATTCTCAGTCCCTAGGATTCATCAAAATAGTTACCCCTAGATATGGTAACAAAATCCGTTATAAGAAAAGAAAACATGAAAATGATCAATAAACAAAACCCAAATGGATGGATCTTGAAGTCTTCGTCTACAATCTTGCCTTGCCCCAAAGTGTGAATGATGGAAGATGAAAGATGGAATGGAAGTGTGTGATGATCCCTGGAGAGAAAATTCTGAATTCATGTTATGGACCTCTTCAATGTAGAATGTGAAGTATTTATAGACTTGTAAGTAAATTCATCAGTTTGGTAACAATTCTGGCTCAAAAAGGTAAGTCTTGTGAATGCACTTGCTGTCCAAACTCAGTGGTTCGCTGACTTGCTCTAGGACTCTTGGCATCACCTTTAGCGGAATGTTGACTGTCTCAACGGACCGTTGGTGGGAGGTCGGCTAGTGTTTTCGCAATAGACCATGGACCTCCATCGACCTCTGTGGTCCGCCCCGCAGCTGCTGACTTTGTGTCAACGTGTTGGGGTTATGGTGTCCAGAGCCTTTGTCCTATTGGCAAGGAGCTTAGACATTATTGTTAGGGCTGGCAAATCGTGCGGATTGGGTCGCTATCGGGTCAACCCAATATCGACCCAATCTTATCGGGTCTCAACCCAACCCAACCCAACCCAACCCAAATCATCTTATTCTTATCGGGTTCAGCCCAAACAGATTCATGTCGGATTCGTGCGGATTTTGTGTCATCCAAAAAATTATCAATCGTGTCATATTCATGCGGATTTCGTGTCATCCAGAAAAATATTGGTCATCTTTTAATGATAGTAAGTTACTACACAATATTAACGCTATACGATAACGACCGACATATGATATTATACAATTAAAATTTGATATTACACTATAAAATAAGATATTACAAAATTAAAATAATTAATTTAAATAATGTTTAAATCCAAATAATAAAATTAAAGTATATTAAAACTAAATCTAATAAATAAAGTTAAAATAATTAAAGTAATTATTTTTTAATAAAATTTAAGTATGCAGTAATATTTTTTATCATAAAAAAGAATTAATAATAGTATTAATCATATCTTTACTAATAAAATTAAAATGATAATATTTTTTAATTACTAAAAATAATTAAAATTAAAATTTAATATATTATTTTAATTAATAAAAATAATCAAAATAATTTTTTTTTCTTAACGGATAACCCAACCCGACCTGCATCCGACCCAACCCAACCCAAAATTTTCGGGTTCTTATTGGGTCGACCCTATAAGGACCCAAATCTTAAATATGTGTGTTTGTGTCGGGTTAACTTCGTGCGGATTCGTGTCAGATTATCGTGTCGGATCAAAAATTGTCAGTCCTAATTATTTTATGAGGTGTCGAGTTCGAGCCCTCTTGACATCATTTGTAATTTCCTCCTCTATATAGGAGTTTAGAAGAAAAAAACGTGTTGGGGTTATGGTGAACCATGCACAAAGGAAGATTATGAGATTAATTGATTCACATGATAAACAGTTAATTGCATACTAGAATGTACATAATTCACGAACAAGGAATAAAACCCTAATTCATAAATTCCTAACAGTTTAAAATTACCGATTTGATTCTCCAAAGAATCGAAGATTGCTTGCTACTTCTCCACGTGAAGTTCTTCGTACTCAACCACGAATCTTCTAATCTATTTTTTGAACTCAAGTTATGACCTTTGGGAGGGAAAAACTTATCAGAACTAAAAGGACTCGACTGAAAAAGAAGACAAAACTTCAACTACCAAAGGAAATGAAAAAATCAACTAACAACTATGCCTTTCTTTTGACCAACTTTTGTTGTTGTAACTAACTCTATAATCACTTCCATGATAGTCTTCCTTCCTCCTTTTAAGAATTATCCATTCGCATCTGAATCCAACAAACTTTTTTCGTTAAATCAATTATAAAGGATTCCTATCTGATGATTTATCTCAAAATCATGGTTTAGGCATTTGCAGAGCAATGCTTTGAAGCTTAAATGGGCTTCGCATAGAGGCTTTTCCTCTCTTAGATAGAACCAGAATATTTTACCATTCCGTTTCAGTATGGTGCTAGGAAGGTAGTACTTATCTAGGAACAAGCCAACTATATCGACTCACTTGGAGACCTCAGCTGCAAATAAACTTTCGTACCATTCTTTAGTAGTATTAATAAGAAAAAAGGGAAATGTCCTTACCATTACGACATCGTCGTCTACGCCATTCACATCTGTGATATCCAAAATCTTGGTCAAACGGCGGTTTGCATCTTTAATGGCTCTTCCCGCAAAAACATTTATGTTCCACTCTATTGTACTCCCTCTGTCCTCATAAAATTTTGGGTATGAATATTAAGAAATTATATTGAATAGATTAAATGAAAATAAAAATAAAATAAAATAGGAGAGTATTAGAAAATAAAGTAGATAATTTAATAAAGTAAGAGTGATTACATGTTTTATATTTTTATTAAAAATAAATAAATTTGAAAATTCAAGGTAACATGAAATAATTTAACTTAATTGAATTTTTTTTTAAAGTAACATAACTCCATTTAGTTGAGTATATTACATATGTTGTCAGACTCTTGAATATCATTTTAATGTTACTTTAACGACTAAACATTGATATATACAAAATTATTATATACACGTACGTATGTAATTAATGCCTGTCGCATTCTTTATTTAAATTTATAAACAAAATTTACAGAGGAATTATCTTGATTATGACATGGAGTATTAGTCATTAGAAAGTGTAAATTTTGATAGCCCGTTAATAGTACCCTCTCTGTTCTGCGGCTGTTCTGAGGTAGGAGAAACATTTTTCTGCGGCAAGTTATTTAAGAAAAACTATATTAAGTGAGAAGGAAATTAAAAAAAAAAAGATGAGATACGAAGAGATTATAAAGTACTGTTACCTCCGTCCTCCAAAATTTGACACAGTTTACTATTTTGGTCCGTCCCTAAAAATTTGACGCACTTAACTTTTTACCATTTTTGATAGTGGACCTCATATTCTACTAACTCATTCGTACTCACATTTTATTATAAAACTAATACTTTAAAAGTAGGACCCACATCCCACTAACTTTTTCAACTCACTTTATATTACATTTCTTAAAACCCGTACCGGGTCAAAATGTGTCCAAATTTGGGAGACGGATGTAGTAAGACATCTGTCTGTGAAATGTTGTCCAATTTTACCATTTTGGTTCCTTCGTCAAATGGACTTTTTTTCCACTAACTCATTGCACTCACATTATATTAATATTGGAGTTATTTTTATTTTTTTGTTTTTTTTTCCGTTTTTGGTAAATGGACTTTTTTTCCACTAACTCATTGCACTCACATTATATTATAAAACTAATATATAAATGTGGGGCCTACATTCCACTAACTTTTTCCACTCATTTTTTAAAATCCGTGCCGAGTCAAACATGAACAATATTTTGCGGACTAAGAGAGTAAACGAGAAAGAAAATATGTTGATTTTTACTAAAAAAAAATAGATAAATGATTCTACTACTATGAAAACTTAACAAAATAACAAAATAACTCCAATATTATATAGAATGGAGGGAGTATGTTTGAAGTTTGAAAAGTTGTAGCTTTGAGCGTAGGGTGGCTTCAGACACCATCCTGACCGTAGCCCGACATTTGTGCTCTCTCCTTCTACACTTATATACATACACTCTCTCTCTCTCTCTCATCAATCACACCCACACTAAAATCATTCATTCTTCTCTCATCACAGCATAAAATCACAATTTTGATTAAGGCCAATATATCCTCCTCTTAATTCCCCAATAACAAAATCAGAATACCTAAGCATTAACAATCAGAGAGAGGAGAGAGAGAATGAACAGGTTTGATGAGGAAAGCTTGAAGCATTACAAAGTAAGCAACATGGATCCATCAAACCCTAGAACGATGCGCCCCGCCTTCTCCGATGACGACCTGGTAGCCGCCGTAGTCCCTCCGGTGACGGTGGTTCTGGAGGGCAGATCCATCTGCCAGCGCATCAGCCTTCACAATCACAGCAGCTACCACAGCCTCGCCCGAGCCCTCCGCCAAATGTTCGTCGATACACCCGATTCCTCGAATGAAACCAATCTCGATCTCGATCTCGATCTCTCAAACGCCATTCCCGGCTACCTCATTGCCTATGAAGACATCGAAAACGATCTCCTTTTAGTTGGTGACCTGAATTGGAAGTAAGCCCTTCATTACTAGTGGAGCACTCCTTTTGTTCTATGTTAATAGAGACGTTTCATTTTCTGGCACTTGTTTTAAGAAAATAATAATAAATAATTAAACTGGAGAACAATAAATGACGGAGGAAGTATTATTTTTCATCAAATGGTAAATAGTTTTGTTATTATATATATGTGCAGGGATTTTGTCAGAGTGGCAAAGAGAATCAGGATTCTTCCGGTAAAGGCTAAGTCCAGAAAGCACAATAAGGAGTGATTTATTCGTTTTAGTTAATTAGGGAATTTAATGGCTGCAGCCTCAATTATATTTGAGGTCTGATGTTATGTTATTTTCAGATCTTTTTAATTATAATTTTGTATTGTGTTCAATCTCTTATTTCTTTTTATGTATGTTCGTCTAGATTTCTCAAGATTATATAATATTCTCTCGAGATAACGCGTTTTATGTTTCGGTGTTTGTTTTTTATTTGATTGGACAAACTCTATTGTGTTTTGAATCGTACAGCAGGAAAGAGTTCAATTATTTCACTTGAGATTAAAAAAAATTATTTACTACTACTCATTTTAATGGAGTATTTTAAATGTAGAGGTAATTGGGGCTCACTCATGGAACTTGTCAAGAAGAGAAAGCTCAGTGTACTCGGCAAAATGGCTTATTTGGAGTAGATAATTACTCGTATAAGTTAATTATTCGTAGTACTATTTAAAATATATTGAATGGTTTATTTTTAAAGGATTCATTTTTAGTTTAAAGCTGGATTGTTCCGATTTCATTTCCTGCATATGTATGTTGCCCGGTTAAACATGAATAAATATCTGGGATTTTTGGAATTATTTACTACTCATTTTTGGAATTATATACTCACTCCCTCCTTCCATCATTAGAAGTTCATTTGATTCGGCACAGACTTTAAGAAATATAAAGGAAAATAGATGGGAAAGATAGCAGAATGCGGAACACATTTTTATATAGTACTATTAATTTTAATGTGAATGAAATGAGTTAGGGGAAAATGTGGACCAGTTACTATTTATAGTAAAATTGAATTGGGACGATAATAATGACGGACGAACTAAAATAGTGAACCAGAACTTCAAATGGCGGACGGATGGAATATTTACTAATACAAGACTAGTATTGAATATTAGTGATGAGGATGAATGTAATATACTCCGTATTAGTTTTCATGCCATAATAATTTTGTGGTTATATTATAAACAAAGATCGATGTTTCATGCTTTCAAGTAATACTACCATTCTCCTCTCCCACCAGCCAAATGATGAAAAACAAAACGTCCAAAATTGAAGAATAACAATAACAATAATTGGCCATATATTTAAATTTAAAAAATAACAGTAATAATCACCCTTGAATAATAACAGCGATATAATACATTATTTGGTAAAAATCAATAAATTATTTGGTAAAATTCTCAATCTCTTCTGTTGATCGATTTATATATCCTCCCTCGCGCACATACATATACTGATATATATTAAATTCTTTTTTTGGTAGATGAGTAGTGAGTACAACATATTTTCTTCCTGTAAAATACCTTGCTTAGTGATAATAAAAATTAATTTCATGTTAAATATGTACTCCACAGTGAATATTATAATGGCATACATTTGTGTTCAATTTACTTTTCCAAATGTGAATATAAGTAGTTAAAGTAGTTTTTTGTTTTTTGGTGCTTGAAATTGGCTTGAGATATGCAAGATAAGACTATATAACTATATAAATAAAAAGAGTGAACTACAAAACTAGTACCCAGACAACAGAGTTCGCACCTTTTTTTTAGTACTAATATCTTTGTGGTATTATTAAACCTCTGTATATCATTCCAAAACAAATTATTTAAATCTTGTAATATTATCTAGAAATAAATTATTTAAATTTTTGCAATATTATTTAAGTTATTGCATTACAATCGGGAAATTAATATGTATTCGTAGTACTATTTAAAATATATTGAATGGTTTAATTTTAAAGGATTCATTTTTAGTTTAAAGCTGGATTGTTCCGATTTCATTTCCCGCATATATATGTTGCCCGGTTAAATATGAATGAATATCTGGGATTTTTGGAATTTTATTTATTTGTTTCTGGATATAAAATGTTAATTGTGGTAGTCTTAATTTTATGAAAATTTGGGAAGGTTATGTGACACATTTGGTAAGATACTATTAATAATTTATTAAGTTTGTGAACAATGTCATGGTGGTAATAATCTAATTATCAAGATTGAAAATAACTGCTCCCTCTATTCCATAGTAATGGAGGCATTTTTTTTCGGCACGAAGATTAAGAAAAAAATTGTGTTAGGTAAGTTAAGTAAAGAGAGAATAAAGTGGAAAATGAAAAAGGTAGGGAGATGAAGAGATAAAAAAGTAAGAGAGAGTAAAGTATGTGTGGAAAATGTGTTGATTTTTCCTAAAAAGAGAAATGACTCTATTACTATGGAATGTACCAAAATAGCAAAATGACTCTATTACTATAAAACGGAGGGAGTATGAAATATCAATCTAATAAATTAAATGCACTAATAAATGTATACCGTTTCCCCCGCCGTATGCTCTGTTAGTCATCCTCCCTCTCTCAAACTCTGTTCAGTTGTCGTTGATGCATAGCCGCACTTCCACCATCATCGACTCGATCTTATTGGTGGAAATATTTGCCAAAAATAGTAAAAGAATATTTATTGGCGGACATACGAAAATAGCAAAATGGGACACTTATGGATGGACGGAGGGAGTAGTAATATAAATCATTTAGATTGCACATTTTCTTCCAAAAGTTTTCCAACTAATTAATCATTAGATAATTATTCAAACAAACCTCAAAGATTGCATCATCATCATCATCATCATCATCATCATCATCATTATTATTATTATTATTATTATTATTATTATTATTATTATTATTATTATTATTATAATAATAATAAATTGTAATAGGCACTCGGCACAAAATTGTAATAATAATAGGCACTCGGGACAAAATTAAAGTATTCTAAATTGTAATAATAATAGTTGTATTTTTCATAAAAGAACTACAATGTGAAACTATTGTATTTAATTATTAAGTTAAAAAAATTAATCTTATATACTATCACTCTAGCAAATGTCAACATCAGCTTTATTGCACAAATATTTAACTTGGCAAAGGTGTCAATATATGATTTTTCCTTTGATCAGATGCACTTACACTATGTAATTTTGCAAAGTTATACTCTCTCGATCCCAAGAATACACACCCTATTCTTTTTAATCCGCTCCACAAGAATATATGCATTTTTTCTAATTTTAAATATTTTTATCTCTAATTAGATTGGACTCATTCGCTATTAATAATATCTTTTTACTTTTTCTCTCTATCCCTCTATTACTTTACCAATTATACAGCTAAATTCGTGCCAAATTTAAAGTATATATTCTTTGAGGATGAATGGAATAGTAAATATAATGAATAAATTAGATTCTACTCATATATAGCTTTTCCTTCTAAATGGCTAGTCTATGATAACTTCCACAATTGTCCTTTTATACTTAATTAAATTAACTTGGAAACATGGGAAGATTGTTAGAATTAGTTTTAGGAGTAACACTACAATTAAACTGAAAGTTTGAACGATAAAAGTGAACTATAAATTGAACTTCATTGGTTTATTGAACAATAAATTGAGCAAATTAAATTACGATAAGTGTACATATATTGATTATTTCTCTGCTAGAAACATTAAAAATGCCATAAATTGTCAAAATTGAAAAATCATTCTAATTTGAAAAAAATGTAATAACAAATGTTACTTTCAAAACCCTAGAACTCAAACAGTAAGAAAATATAGAGTTTTGTGAGAAAAACTTTTGAAGTCATTTTAGACTATTTCCGTTGACCAAAATCTACATTATAGGTACTATAGTTCCACTTTAATTTTTTTATAGCAGGATACAAATTTGCAAATTCTATAATAAAGCTAATATAACAACAATTTTTAATAAATTGACAGTTAACTAAATAATTCCTAAAAAAAAATTTCAAAATTAATGAGAGTCCATGCAACCAGGCCTTAGTATGGCTCAGTCAATGATAGACAATGCATATATAGGGCCAAGGCGAACCATCGTTCTAGTGTAGAACCAAGCCAATATAAATCATTGGATCACAAAATCAATAGCCTAGATCTTATCTTGTGCATAATAATATGTTACTACAAGAATATCAACAAAAGGATAAATTTTAAAATGAAAATTTTTATTTAAAACAAATTTCTCTTCTAAGAAATATCTTTAAAATTAAATTTAATATGACTCAGTTGATTTAACTTAATTTTCACAAAACATATAGACTTAAATATAAGAATTCTAACAACATTCTAATTTAATATATTTTATCGAAAAAATAATTGATAATATTTTCTTACATATTTATAATATGTAAACCATGTACTCTCTCCATCCCTTGTTAACAATCCATTTTTTTCTATTTTCGTCCGTCCTCATTAATTATCCATTTTCACTTTTTTACCATAAATGGTAAGTAGGCTCCAATGCCATTAACATATTCCATTAACATTTTAGTATTATAAAAATAATACACCTTCTGTCTCATAATATATGATACACTTGGGTAATGACACGAGATTTTAGAAGATATTATTTTGTGTGTTAAGTGGAAAAAGAAAATAGTACTTCCTCTGTCCCAAGGAAGATGACCTCTTATGTCGGATGCACGAGATTTTATGCAGTTTTATTTTGTGTGTTGTTAGGTGGAGAGAATAAAGGAAGATAGATGAAACAAAGATTGAAAAATGTGTTTCTATATTTAGTAATGGGTCATCTTGGGTGAGACAAACTAAAAAGGAAAGTGTGTCATCTTCAATGAGACAAGGAAATTATATTTATATTAACATGGGAGAGAATTTTGTGTCTAGAAAAGGAAATGTGTGATATCTAATATGAGACGGAGGGAGTATATAAAAGTGAGATTCGTATTTCACTGACTTTTTCAACCCACTTTCTTTTACATTTCTTAAATTCGCGATGGAACCAAAGTGGACAATTATTAGGGATGAGTGGAGTGAGTATTTCAATTCCTTGTGTTTCTAAATCATTTTTATGTTCATTTTCATACATTCGTTTTAATAATGTTAATTATCAAATAAGAAAGGAGTCGATCACCTTATTAGTTGTAAATCACAAGCGAGTCTCGGAAAATTAATCCTGCAATGGTTGATTTCCATGGATATACATTCATAAAATAAAATCCTCTTTTACTATGGGAAACGAAACTAATGGCGTTTCATATACACAAAGACCCATGAAGAATTTAAGATGAATATCAGTTGAGAAAAAAAAAATCGATTAATGGTATTTGGACGTACCACGTTTAATGGATTATGTCATTTTTCATGTGTGTGGTCCTTTACACTTTACACTTAAATAAACTTTAATGATATTTAATAAAAGTGGTCCATTGAAGTTTGGTATTTGGGTTAATAATAATGGCCCTAATTTTCTTTGATAGAGAAAATGATAAAATAATGGCCATTGAATTTGTGATGCAATTGAGTGACAGTCCAATCAATAAACCTTGTCGGAATCATCTAACAATGCCATATCGTACGTCAGACGTTTGAGTCATGATCATACAATCATAACTACAGTATCATCAAAGTTATTATTGGATTTTATTCATAATTTAATTATATACTTCCTCCATAAAAAATACTCTTCATAATTTAGTTATATACTTCCTGCATAAAAAGTACTCTGATATATAAATGGCTTTTGACGACAAATTGATAAAATAAAAGAGAAGAGAGAAAGAATAGATTAAGTAAAAAAAAAGAATGAAAAAAAGTTTTAAAACAAAAAAAAAAGAGAAAATGTAAGAAAAAGTTGAAGTGTAAAAAAAATTCCATTTTTGAAATGGACTCTCTTTCATGGATAGCCTAAATGATAAAATGAGACTATTTATTTAGAAGGGGGAGTATGATGTAATTCACTTTGTAAATATTTTCAAATTCCATTATATATCAATTAATAAATCAATAAATTAATTGAAGAAACCACTATTTGAAGGTACACTGTCGAATTCAACTTTTTTTGGATACAACCCACAAGGTATATAAGCGAAATATTGTTCGGTTCAATCTTGAAAATCCACTCACAACTAAATCAACATTTCATAAGCGTGTGAGAATTTCAATTAATTTTTGGATAATATTAGACTGAGAAACTAATTATGATATACTACTAATGATTTTTAAGGTTGATTGTACAAATGTGCAACAAAGTAACTGGTCTGGGCTGTGGAGTTGAAATGTTAGAAGTGATAGAAAATGAAATGTAGCCTTTTTCTAATATGCATTATCCCTTTTTCAATGAGCATTACATAGTTTGTGGCGAGTGAGTATCCATTGGCATAGCAAACATAATGTAAGTTGTAAGCTTTTACAGTAAGATTAGCTGGGCCTGGGAGTGGTTTATCTATCCCCACATGTTTTGTCGCACAACAGGATGTGGCTAGAATTCCCAGTTCATGGGTTTCTACTTGTCTTACCTGTCGGTCGGACTTTATTAAATACTCCTTCCGTCCCACTAAAAATGTCGATGATACAGAATTTTAAGAGGTTTTGTTTTATTTGTTAAGTGGAGAAAAAAAATATTATTTTTAGTATATTATTGTGAGAATTTTTTTCAAAATAGAAATGTCACATCTTTTGTGAGATAAACTAAAAAGGAAAGTGATACATAAGACAGAGAGAGTACTGGTACTATATTTCAACCAACTACTACTCCATTTGTCCCACTTTAAGTGACACATATCCCTTTTTGGAATGTCTCACTCTAAATAACACATTTCTAAAAATAGAAACATCACTCTCTTAATTTTTTTCCTCTTCCTTACTTTATTCTCTTCAGTTAACTCAAAAAACAACACCATATAAGATCTAAATGCCGAAAAAAAAATGCTCCACTTAGAGTGGGACGGATAGAGTATTAGATTTCAAATTACAGAGATAGTCCACCCTTCTCTGGGTGTGACCACAAATATTTAATGACAGAAGACAGTGTTGTGTTACAGGCATCGGTTCACTTACAAATTGGTCCATCTATAACTACGATTACTGTGACAACTAACACTGCCATTACATTACTTATACCTCATTAATGCCATTCTCATTTTCCACCTCCTTCTGTGTCTCTTAACACAACCAGAAACACAAACACAATGTATAACATCAACGTTGCAACTCAAAACATTGACAAAGTATTAACATAACAAACGGTTGTTTACTCATAAAAACAGACATTCCTCAAAGATAGTAATATTGAAGATTTTATAGCATCACATCACTGAAGCTGCAGCTCTTACACGCTTGATTTTAAACCTTCTTACACTAACTGGTTTCAAAAACCTTCTTCTATCATAATGCAAGCAATTGGTGGGTAAACACAAGCTCTTTTCTAGATACACCCTCATCAGGCAGATATAAACACAGCATGGATTAAAGGAAACCGATTTCAGAAACAGTAAAGAAAGCGTGCTGCGAGTCTGTGACCAAATGTGTTTTCAAGCGTGTGTACATGCCACGGTAGATAGAGCTTATCCATCTTTATGATTTAGACAAGTTATGCCTTCTTTATGACGACCAGGCCTAAGTCTGAGAGCGACGTAAGGTTTCAAAATATTCACAGATTCAAGCCTAAAAGTCAAATTCATTTTACTACATAAATGCATCATCACCTCCTTTTTCCGGTGTATCAACTAGCAGATAAGATAAGCGCGTGTACACACACACACACATATATATCTTTGTGTGTGTTTTCCAGCCTACCCAATATGAATATCAGACTAACATACATACCTGGTGAACTGTGGTGATAACAAGAGCTATATTACTATATTTTGTCTGACAACTACAAAAAAGGAGAGGCACTGGTGCCCCTCAAGGTCTGTACACAATTTAGTACTCACTCCGTCCGCCGTTAGAAGTCCTGGTTACTATTTTAGTCTGTCCGCCGTTAGGAGTCCCGGTTCACTTTCAATATAAATGGTAGGTACACCTCACTTTCCACTAACTCATTCCACTCACATTTTATTATAACACTAATATAACTCATTCCACTATCTTAAAACCCGTCCCAAACTCAAATGGGACTCCTAATGGCGGACGGAGGAGTAGTATTAACCTGTCATGTAGAGGTTCAATGCAGTAAGCAGGAATTTAATGTAATCAAGTAATTCCAACCTTTCAATAGGAGAAGCAATATGTCTAGGTTTGGAGTCTTGCGGCTACACACAATGTTCATGAATTATGAAACTTAATCAAGGAAAGATGTCACATCACAGCTAAACCTCTTGTTCGTGACAGATCGCGTCCATGTAGTTTTATAAGGATAAATTTGTGATTGAAACTGAAATGTGGCTCTCGCTGCAAAAGTTCGAGCAAGCATATAGAAGGACAAATTTGATCTGCGGATATCTTTTCAATAGATTAACTTGCTGCCTTTTCAAATGGAGGCAGACTCCACTCACTTGGATTAAAGTTTAATAGGGAGCTTAGAACCTGATCTGCCATTTTTTGATATGAGCTATCTAACCTTGGATCTGGAACCATGACTACTGACCTGCATGGCGAATTTTTCAGAAGAATTAGTAGAAGAAAGAGCATAGTAAAATATCATATAATAGGGTTAACCTAAGTTACCACTATCTAAATTTCCTGCATGAGCCATAACATAAAACATATGTGTTTAAATTTAAAGTTTCGTGACTCATCTAATTACCAAGTAGCAGGAAGAGGAGAACACTCACAGTTATGACTGTATACCCAATCAAAGCGAATTTTGAAAGAGGTAAACATAGGAACTGGGATTGCTCAAAGCAACAACGCAATTAGAAAAACATAGACAGAGATAAAAAAAAAAAAAAATTGTTATGAAATTTGTTGTTGTTTATGCTTCTAATTGAATGTCCTATAAACATGGCACCAAGAATTGAAGTCTCATTGCCTTCCTGGAGGAGCACTCAATTGCACACGAAGTATGGCCAAAACTGAGGAAAGACGGTGTGAATTCATCATAGTGTGAGTTTAGGACTACACCGAAGAAGTTGAAGTGCCCACCTGCCTGTAATTGGCAGGCTTCATATAGGGACACAGTGTTATTGCAAGAAATGTTCAAAGTGAATAGAGTGAAGTAGAAAAGTAATTTTTAAATAATGTGCTGGAACTTTTCTAAGTTAAGCTGCCGATTCTGCTGTACACATTGTCAATCAATATACCATGACTAATTATTCTGAAACAACATGACATAAAGGAGGTATATGAATGAAGAGATGATAAACAAGGACTTACATGCCAGCATTCTTAGCTGCTTGGACGCCAGATGGTGCATCTTCAAAAACAAGAATCTTCGATGGATCAACTGGTCCACCCTGAAAACAGGTGGATGTCATGATTACATATAGATAGGTAATAGAAGAGTAACCCAAATAATTTGTCACATTAATCTCAAACCAGCTAAATGCCACTCATATTAGAGTGTCAATAATGTCGACCAAATAAAATAAACCAGCAGAATTGCTCCTTTTAAAACACAAATAACATAAGCTGATCAAATAATAAGTCGATTCAACATTTGTTTGCCTGATGTTAGAATCTAAGTTCAGCTGATTTTGACTGTATCTGTATTAATTCTAATGCACTTTTGGAGTTCATGAGCCAAAAGGGAAGGGCATGATCAAACATTGTTCCCATCACATACTATCAGAATTTGGCAATCTGAATTGTAACATTGACAAGATAAAGATATCAACACTTTCATTACAAGAACATATAGTCTAACTGCTGAATGAGACTAATACCTCAAATCTCTTGGCTGCTGCAAGGAACACATCTGGTGAAGGTTTCCCTTGTTTAACTTCTGGATCATCACCAAGAACAATATGGTGCATCAGCGAAAAAATTTCACCATGCCTTTGTGTTTTCAGTTCAAAATGCCTTCTGTGTGAACTGTAAGACATATTTCATGAGTTTCTTTGCAACACTGCCATCTTCATAAATAAACGAAGAGTATACATACCCCGTTGCAACACATATAGGAACTCCAGTTGCATGGAGGTGCTTAATCAAACGACTTGCCCCTGTAATACAAAAACGTAATAAAAGGTAAGACAATGGCTAATGGTATCATTTATCGCCACTTATGTAGCTAAGGTATATGCAAAATTCTATTTTTCTGATCAATAATGAAAAAACACTTGTATTCAGTCTGCCATCAGTCAACAGTTTATTCAACCTGGCATGACTTCACATGTTGGGAACATAGCTCTGAGCATCTCCTCTCTTTCCACAAGAAAACCTTCAGCTGAGAGTGAGTCACTGATTCCAGTCTCTTCAACAAACACTCGAGCAGCTTCTATTGCCTTCATGCCCATCATTTTAGCTTTGAGAGACCAATCAAAAGTTTTGTTGTATCTAGCAAGGATTTTCTCCTGCACTTCAGTGTAGAACTTCTCTGTGTCTGAGGAATTGAGGGAAAAGTTAAAAAAAAAAAACTTGAAATTTAGGAAGATACAAAACTATGATATATAATTAGGAAGAATCAAAGAGCACATCCAACCTAAATTCAGTTTCTTTTTTATATGAATACGAAACACTTAGATAAAATTTGCTTCATAAAGGTAAAACTGGAGAGCAATGTCCAATAAGCATACATGTCATGCTGTAGCAATGGTGATCAAAATGTCAGAATGACCATGCCAACTTTGTGATTTGCCAGTAATTCAAAACTAATAGCAACTCAAGGAACAAGGTGCAATCTCACCAAGGTCCACTTAGAAGCATAATGTCAAAAAAAGAAAAAAATATTACCTACATTTGAAAATTGCATAAACAAGAAATATTTGGGACTTGGGTGTTCCATTGCGAAGAAGAAGGTGCTAGCTCTAATAATAGGATACAAATTAATAGTTTCTCTTTACATTTAGATTGATTCATTACAAACATGATAACAATTTTAACTAATTTATGCAACTCAAAATACATCTTGACCAAATAAAGCATATGACAGAATCAGCCGAAAACAAAAAACTAAAACAACAACAAAATTATACAGCAATCCGCTACCAAATATGCCAAGAAAACAAGATAAAACAGAGGTTCAATTAACAAATGTAAGTTAAAATCAAAGTGTTAAAAGAAAAAAAAAAATTGGTAATTAAATGAGTGCAGTTTGGGAAATGTAGAGACCGATTAGAAGGCCGTCCATGTCGAAGATGACGTGAGTGATGGATGGTTTTACAGTTGCCATTTGAGTGAGAGATCTGAGAGCCGAACTATGACGATCTGCTTTCGCTCGAGCAAAGCATATGTATCAGCTTTTCTATTAAGGACTCGTTTGGTTTGTTAGTAATGCCCAAAAAAGGCCCCATAAATCACCATGGCCTGTCTCGAACCTCACATAAAAATAATGGTCTTTTAATTTATCTAGTATGTTGGTCCGATAACTATTGTTTGACCTGTATTCCTTAATATCCTTCTCATTTTTATTCCTAATTTTTAACTCTCTCATTTTTAATTTACCCTCGGCGTCGTTGCACCTAAGCTTCTTTATGTGTTTGATAATTGTCGCATCGGCATTTATCTCTCACCTCTCCACTTCGTTCGCCCTCCCATCTCCTGCCATGGATTCTGGTGATGGTAGTGATTTCCACAACCACGGTAACTACTCAGTCAATTGAATTTGTAATTTGCGTGAAGATTAAGAGGTTGTATTTGATTATGAGTTTTCAAGTTTAATTTGCTTTTGTTTTTTTGTTGTCGATTGGAAGGCAGGGGGTTAAGACTGTCAATTTCAATTTTGAGATTGTAATTATTGAAAGAAAATATCTTTAATTATTGTCCGTAAAATTAATAATTATTCAATACTTTAATTTAATTATGATTATACCTCCAAATGTAATTTGTTAGCTGAATTACGCTAGTAGAAAAAAATTAAACAACTATTTAAGTTTGTCATATTATATGTCAAATTTAAAATTCGCTAAACAAATAAATTTTAAAAAAATCTTGTAATATTAGGTGTCAATATTCCTAAAATACTCCGGGTCTTATTTCTATTTGGAATGGTCTTGGGTCAGAGTTTCAAAATAATTCAATTGGAGTCCACTTGAACTAATGAGCCCAACATAAATCCATTTCATTTCATTGATGGATTGGGTTTGGGTCATGCTACTGGGTCGACACTCAACCCAATTAACAACTTTCTTCGGCTAATTCCCTAATTTATTTATCTTATTGTTCACAATTTACTTCAGACTTTCCGCCCCATATGGGACATCCCACAACCCTTATTTTAAGTATATACTAACAAGAATTTAGTTATACATAATTAATTGTAGAAATTAGTTTAATTACATTGATTAAAAACAAAATATGTCCATGACTCAAACGTCCGCGCAGGTTTGGCTTTTATTTAATGAAATTGAGATCCTTGTCATAAATTTTTATAACCCGAGATTAATTGAATTTTATTAGAATTCATTTTTTTCAGATCATTTTAATGCCCTAAAAAAGAATGGGCTCATTGCTGAATTTAATCAGAGTTTATAATAATAATAATAATAATAATAATAATAATAATAATAATAAATGGGTCATATGGGTTTCATCCTGTCAAATTGAAAGTAAAAGAAGCTTTAATATACTTACTACTTCTTGCCACAATTTGCCGCACACCATTGGCGAGGAAAAAAATTGAATTCAATCCCGAATTTGAGTTTTTTTTCAACATCAAATTTTATTATTGTTCGATTCACACATGTCTTGAATATATACCAATTTAAATCATACGGAGTACATATCAAATCTAAAACTAAGTAAGACGCTGTAATTTAAATTATACGGAGTACATATTAAATCTTTAGCTAAATATTAATTTCTTCATCTCACCAAGGATAGATCAACTTTTTTTTAGTTTATCTCAGCCAAAATGACATATTGTTTAAAATAAAAATATATTTATTTCTACATTATTCTTTCTTTTTTACTTTACTTTCTTCACTTAACACATAAAATAAAGTTGCATAAAATTCTTGACGTCCAAGGAAGGGGTCATCTTCTTTGGGAAAAGGGAATAGTATACTGAAATGTTAATCATTGCTGTAATCCTTGAAAAGTATGAACATTTGATTCAACACGAATTATAATGTATTATTGGTATATATAGAGAGAGTAAGTAATGCTAGTGCAAAGTGTGTTGCACATTATTAGTAGTGTAGTGTAATGGTATAAGTTGTACTCCCTCCGTCCCATTAAATATGCAACATTTGCTTTTCGGGACAAGATTTTATGTAGTGTTATTTTGTGAGTTAATGAAGAGAGAAGAAAAAGTAAAGAGAGTATTGTTTCCACTTTTAGAAACGTTTCATTTTTAATGGGACAAACCAAAAAAGAAAACGTTTAATTTCTAATGGGAGAGGGAGTAAATAAAATGATGTGTAGGAATAATGCGTTGTTTAACTATTCCAAAATTAGAAAATTCATCATTTGAGAGATGGACTAATAAGAAAATAGTAGTTGATATTTTCCAGGGATAGAAGGAGCATTTAAAACTTTCCTATTTCTATTCTTATTTTTCTACGAAAAGTTTATTACTCCGTGTTCATAAATGTCTCATATTTTCCTTTTCAGATGTCCGTCAAACATATATGTTATTTTCTTTTTATTATTTAGAAAGAGGTTTGCACATTCCATAACTCATTTATTCACATTTTTGTTATAAAATTATAAAAATAAGATTCACATTTTATTAATATTTTTTATTATTTTTTATAAAGTTAAATAATTTCAATTTTTCTAATACTCAAAACATTTTGTTTAATTTGTAACCGACAATTTTTTGTGATAAAATATTAGAATTGTCCTGTCTCCACCGACGTAAAGGCGACCATTCCAACAATGATATATCAAATGTAAGAGTCGCTAGACCACCAATCAAATGAGCAACATATCAACCAATTCCTCTATATATTATATGCCCTTTAATAAAGGGAATGATATATGCCAGGATTCTTTTATGGAGTATATTTTAAAGCAATATATTTTTTTGCCAACCTCTTTGAAAATTAAAGTTTGCCTATGCAAACAGCCATCCAATTCGCGTATGCTTCACATATTTGCTTCTTCTATGAACTGTCATTTCTAAAAAAATTGACTATTCATAATAAAATCAATAGGCTGGCAGCTAGTAGATTCATATACTGGTATAGTATATGACATGGAGTATAACTAAACCCCTAGGCTTACATTATATTTATACGTTGATAATATATTCATATTTGCAGTTTAAAAGTTATTTTAAATTTTTAAAAAGTTGAATTTTTTTCATGAACTTTGAACTTGGCAAATAATATCACGAACTTTAACATAAGTTTGTTATTTCCCACCAATGAAAAAATTAAGGCAAATAATTTTATTTTATGTAATTTTATCGTAATTTCTCGACACAACTTCGAGAGCTTCAAGTTTTCTAATCTTTGAAGATAGTTTTTTTTGAAGCACACCCTCCAAAATTATTCTTCAATCTATTAATATAGCCGGAAATTTTTCATTGGTGGAAAATAACAAACTTAGGGTAAAGTTCGTGATATTATTTGTCAATTTCAAAGTTCGTAGGAAAAATCTAACTTTTTAATAATTCCATGATATTAGATGTCAACATCCCTAATTTAAACTATATTTGCTCGTGAAATACAAATCTATACTTTTCCGATCAAGTTCTTAATCTACGTACTTTGACTCTTCTAAACGATTTTAGTCAAGAGTCTGGACTTCGCATGCCATGTCAACATATTATTATTACCATGAACACAAACATGCAATAAAATTTGCACAAAACTCTAATCGGACCTTCATTACTTATGGTCCCATGATTTTACTTTTTAATTTATTATCATTATAGTATCCAATTTGATATATTTGAAAATTAATATTTCAAAAGTTATATAATTAAAAATTTCTCAAAATTAGATACACTTTACTGTTGAGCCCAGACATTAAATACACTTTTTATTAACTCTAAAAATAGACAGCGAGTGAATAGTGTTCTTAGAGTAATCTCTAAATAGTAATAGTACTATAATTTGGTCTCTAAATAATATTTGAAAAACAAGGTTTATAAGTAAAAGTTAATTGAAAAAAACAATTAATAAAACGAAGCAAGTGAATCCGACAAAAGTGAAAATTCTAGCACAGTGATTTCACTAACTTTTGCCTAGTTAACTATTATTTCTGATAGCATATGGTAAATGCTGGAGATTGCTAAGACGGCCACTTATATATTATATACTCCCTCCGTCCGTCCTAAGATAAGTGACTCATATTTCTTTTTAGAATGTCGCAAAATAAGTGATTTATTTCCTTTTTTGGTACCCTCTCTCTCACTTTTTTTCCTCTATTTTATTAACTCTCTTACTTTATTCACTTTCTACTTTACTAACAAAACCCCATTTCCTTAAATCACATACCGAAAAGTTTATGGTCACTTATCTTGGAACGGAGGGAGTAGCTCTTTTTGGACAATCTAGATTACAGATTACACTCAAGGGCAGATTAAAACCAAAATGATCTTGGATCAAACACGTCTCACTTAATAGTCTCACACCTCATGGTCTTATTGATTTAGTGTGTTATTTACACTCTCCGTCCCTGAAAAATAAATAAATTTATATATGACACGAGTTTAATATGCAATTGGTAAAGGAAGAGAGAGATTTAAAAAAAATAAGAAAGAGAGAAGGAAAAAGAAGTGAAAGTAGTGTTAGTAGATTGTGGGGTCCATATTATTAATAGTGTGTAATTAGTTAATTTTTTTTCATATTTAGACTTTTTCTAATTTTGGTGGACAACGCAAATTGATAAAACTAGTCTATATTTTAAGGGTTGAAGGGAGTATTTTTTCTAGCATACTACTCCTATATCGATTTCTATTAGAAATTTTAAAAATTGTGTTATCTTGCAAAAGTTATTCCTCTATTTTCCTTCACACTCTAATAACGTTGATCACAATATTCAAAGTAGGTACTTCGTGTAAGTTAGAAGCCTAGAGGTCGATTAAGAAAAAGGGGGCACTGAGTAGCGAATGAATGAACAATCCAATTTTGCGAATGAATGAACAATCCAATTTTGAAAATCATTGTTTAGAGCACTCTCAATGCTCTCCCTAAAAACTCCCTTATTTCTCCCTAACTCCTGTCACATCAGCGTCACATCAGCACCAAAATTTATCCCCAGTTTTTAGCCAACTTTTAGCCAACTGTTCTAATAATTTCTCCCTAACTCAACATTTCATTTTTACATCATTACTAATTTAATTATTTTATTTTTGTATATAATAAAGCTAGCTAATTTATAAGACAAGACAAATAATAGTAATAAAGTTCGTTGTATTAAACACGAGTAAAAAATTACAACGACGAAAATTAAAAAAAAAAAATAGGGGGGAAATTATTTTAAATTAATTATTAAATTTTAAATTTATAGGGGGGGAAATTAAAAAAAAAAAAAAACTATTTTTATCGCCGGATTATCGCCCACAGTGGTCGGCGATAATCCGGCGAATTTTCGGGATTCGGCGTTAATTCTATCGAATTAACGCCGGATTATCGCCGATTCCTCCCCATTGCCAGCGAATTTTCGGCGATAATCGGCGATAAAACGCCGGATTTAAAGCCGAGTGCATTGGGAGTGCTCTTAAAGAGGTATTTTCCACTACCTTTAAGAAACGTCATTTAGGAAATGGATTCCATAATCATAACACTAATTCCACTAATTCTTTTCTTCCTCTTTCTTTACTAATTAAAACCCATGATATTTCTAAAGTTCCTATTTACGGAAGGAGAATCTTTTTCTTGCAAATTGCGTACAAGATGGTAGAAAAAATTATTTAAATGTATGTAAAATTCTTTTATAATATTTCTATAAATTCTTGTTGGTTTAAATATTTCTATATTCCCTAAACTCTTTTGTTGATAAAATTTGAATAGATAAAAATTAAAATGATTGCGATTGCGTTTGTTTAGATTCATGGCAAGTTGAGTTTAGAAAATGAATTAGATTCAAGTTATCGGAAGAAAACTATTAGAAGCTAATCCATGGGATAGTTGCATTCTAGAGAGGGCCTATAGTAGCCTAATAATCATAGAAACACATAGTATTTGTATACTAAATCATTGTCGTTAGATTCTAGAACTCTATAGTTCTGCTTATTCTTTGTAATTGTATACTTCCTTTCACCATTTTTTCAATTGTTAAGATTTCATTGAATTAGTTAATAATATAGGAATTAGTAACTCAATCAATACTTTTGAATCTTCTAAATAGTGAGTGATCTTAACTCAGAGGTACTTTAAGTTAGCTAAATAAACTCATTTGACACAATACTCATACTACAATAGCCCTGTATACTAGTGACAATTTTTGTTAAAACAAAAGCGAGTCAACACACCATTTTAGTTGGCCAAGGGGCTGTGTAGATCAGCACCGCAGACTAGAACATGGGTGCATGCTGCGGCTCGTGACCTAGCTACGCTCACCAAAGTGGCCTTTTCCGCCACACCATAGCTCAAACCCCATTTTCGGTTGGGTTGCAAGTGTCGTTGGTCCTTTTATTTTATTTTATATAATTCCAATGACATTAATAAGATGTTTTGACGAATATTATGCTTTACATGTCCGAAAAGAGTACCATATCTAAGAAGAGAACGAGTAGATGTACATGAATCAATCTGCAATCCTTCATCCGTCCGCCATTTATAGTCTTATTTTGACTTGGCACATATTTTAAGAAATTGTTTCACTTTGAATGTGAGCTCCATTTTTATATATTGATTTTATAATAGAGTGTGGGGTAGTGATAAAATGCAAACTTATATATTGTATAAACTCAAAACTCCTCAACACAGCTTCAACACAGTTTCGATACAAGATCAACACAGTATAAAATTTCAAGATTTTAATGTCAACACAGTATCAACACAATATCAACACAACATCAATCATTGACCACCGTTGAAATTCTATTGACATTTTTCTGTTGATGCTTTTTTGTGATCTGTTGACATTTTTCAATGGTCTAGATCATAATTTTGAGTTTGTACAATATTTAGAGTTTTCAATTGATCACATTCCATAGAATGTGAGTGTAATGATGGTTGAATCTATCTACCTAAAAAAAAGCAAATGAAACTTTAGATCGCGGAAAATAGCAAAATGAAACAATTTTCAAGGGGGAATACTCATAAGGAACAAGTTTCCCACTCACCTCATTCGAATGTCATTTTCTCATAAAAAACTCCACCCTCTTTAGTATTAAAACAAATAAAAGTAAAAATACCATTTTTATTAAAACAAAAATATTCATATACAACAAACTTGTTCGTTTATAGCTAGATCCGACCATTGTTCTTTTCTTCAACCACACTCAGCAAATTAACAAACACACACCCAAAATTCCAATAAAAAAAATTCAATGAATAATTCCAGCAGCCTTGAAGATGATGAATTCGACGCCCCTTCTCTGTGCGATTTCCCTCTAAATTCCAGCGAGCCGGAGAGAAACAACGGTCATGATGAGCCGTTGGATTCATTTGAGTTCTCAAACGATCTCAGCTCACACAGCCTCTCTCACGCAGAGGACATCATACACTGCGGCAAGCTCATGCCATACAAACACCAACTATCTCTTCCCTCGCCAAGACAACACCGCAAATCGCTGCCGCCGAGATCAAGCAGCTACGGAAACACGCGGTGTAGCCGCTCCTTGGATCGCAAAAGCCTAAAATCGGCCGGTTGGAAGCCGAGGTGGTATGATTTGACATTCGGCTCGGCCAAATTTCCGCCGGAGATGGATATCCGAGACATGAAAATCCGGCAAATTCGCCGTAGCCCGGGTGGAGATGGAACTCCGGAAAGCCAGAGAAGCTCTTGGGGTTGGGGCTATGATTTCCTGAGGGTGTTGAGCTGCAAAAATCATCCCGGTAGTGTGGCGGTTACGGCATCCATAGCGACTTTGAATTAGGTAATAATACTACTAGTATTCATGTTTTTGCATTATTTTTTTTATCATATAATATATGATCACTATGTAGTCTGTATCATTTCAGTGACAATAAATAAATGAATTTTCCGTAGTGTATTGGATTTTTATGGAACTAAGCATATCAAAATTTATTTCTTATATTAAAATTAAAGTTGAACTAGAGCATTATATAAGAGTGATCAATCGCTTAAATTACGCTATGTGACAGATTTATGCTCATTAGTAAAATAGAGAATCAATATGATAGTTGTCAAATATATCCTTAAAAATCACAAAAGTCTCAAAACTTTAATTTGTACTCCAGTTTCCTTGATTTAAATTATATTTTCACATGTCATGTAGTATCAAATTATTGGTAATTTTAAAAGAGTTTAACGAAATTTTATTTGCATACGTTCAGATGAAAAAATTGCACAAAATTGAATAGAAATCGACCTACAATATATTATTCTTCATTGCATTGTTTTGATGCCCTAAGTCAATGTACATAATACCACTAACTTTGATGTGTATAATGCCGAAAAAATTGTAATTTATAAGTGTTTTTTGAATTAATTAATTTGCAATCAATTTTTGTTTAAAGTAGTATGTCGCATAATTTAATGGTAAGGTGAAATGTATATAATCTCTACGTGCAATGCATATAATGTGCACATTCTCGATTTGTATGTAGATACTATAATGCACTTATCAATTGGACCGTTTTACTCCTTAATGCTCTATTCACATTAAAATAATGCTGGCCAAAAACCCTAGATCTCAACCATCTATATTTTAAATCTAAGGATTCATATTTGGTCTTAATTTTGATATCAAATAAGAATTTATTTTAATTCTATCATTAAAATAATTATACATATTTATTATAAATATAATTCAGATTATAGTTTAGAATTTCTATAATATATAGAGTTTACATTTGATTATATTTATATGTATATATATTGATTGCTACGCAATGTATTTATTTTTAGTTTTGAAGTAACACAAGTATTTGGCTAGGTAAGATCATTAAATGAATTTCACAAGTATCATGGGAAACACATCCTATACGGGTAAGAGTTAATTGGGTTATGTCAGATGATAAAGGTCACTATCTTATTTTTTTTGTTCATTTTGAAAAAGAATTTTGTCGTCCGTGGCGGCTGCGGGCTGGGGTTAAAAAATGAAATAAAATAATGCAAACTCACCTTTCAATGCTAAATTGTAAACGCTGCGACATTTATTTTTAATACTAATTTAATATCTAACTGTCTTTAAAAAAAATAGAGATTTATAAATGACATTTTAATGTGATTGATAAAGTAAGCAAGGATATGAAAACGTAAGCGGAAAAAAAGAGGAGGAAAGTATAGTGAGGGAAATATGATTAGTGGAACGTGGAGTTCACATTATTATTAGTTATGTAATTGATAAAAACTTTTCATATATAAATTTGATTTAATTTTGGAGGATGACCTAAAATATAAAACTAGTCTATTTTTAAAGATTGATGGAGTATAGTCCATAACTTAATGTTATAATTGTGAGTTCATAATTGCTTTTATCTAATGTTATTTTGATCAATGTGATAAGAATAATGATGATATCATACATAAAAGTTGAGCACACGCTGTTAAGACTATTATTACCTTCATATAGAGAGTGAAATGCAGTTGCAAAACAAGAAACCTTATTTATATGTCTATCACCAGACCTAATTCTGTTAATTTTGCAAGTATCTTAGCGTTTCACAATTGTACTCTGTTCGTCTCAAGTAAATTGAGACATTTTTTGGACATGGAGATAAAAATTTATGTTAAATAAATTAAATAGATATAAAATAAAATATGAGAGATAAAAGAGAATATAGTAATAAAGAGAATAAAATAAATGATTAAATGTTATTTTTTTATCAAATAAGAAAATTACTTAAATTAGTTAAGATATTCTAATAAAAATATGACATAATTTAGTTGGTACTGAAGAAATATATTGTAATTATATTACCACAATGTCATGTCAAACTCGATTAATATACCCTACATGCATTACGTGCATACTAAGAATATAATAATCCAAAAAAGGCAATAAACAAGGGAATTCTTATATAACAAACATAAAAATATCAAAGTTAATGGTTTCTTCTTTATGTGATTTTTGATAAATTTCGCTTATTATCGTATCATATCACATAAATAGATCATATTGATGAGATACATTTTGACATTTTCTAGTAGATGGTCTCGTGAAAAATACATCAAACTTAAAAGAACTGTTGATTGAGTGACAATTTTCTTCACCAAGATTAATTCATTAGGAATTAGGACTTTAATAAATACATATGAAATAGAAATGTCAGCCGAATACTTGTGATGACAGTAAATCAATTCAACAATTATTACTCAATACAAGCTGTTCAGATACCTGGATTCTCCAAATTAAGGCAATAATATAGATATAATCAATAGAGATAATAATTTGATTTGTTAGTCTTGTGATGGCAAAAACAAAGAAGTCGAGATTAAGACATTCCTTGCAAGTATCCCAAAACCAAAACCAAAACCATTTGCTTCCCTAATTATCTTTTCAAATATTTGTATTAGCTGTTGAGCTGCTGGCAACTCAACATCTAGAAGTTACTCCCTCTGTCCGCTATTAGGAGTCTCATTTCTTGGCGGCATGAGTTTTAAAAAATGTTGGGGGGGGGAGGAAATTAGTGGAATAGACGTCCCACTTGAAGTTTTAAATACAATGTGAGTGGAATGGGTTAGTGGAAGGTGAGACCCTATTATTCCTATTTATTGTAAAAGTGAACCGAGACTCCTATTCGCGGACGGACTAAAATGAAAAAACGGGACTCCTATTCGCGAACGGAGGGAGTATAAGAAGTTAGAATCCCGTATGCATAAGTATATATGATAATCCCTTTGTCCGTGATTTAAAATCCCATTTTCACATTAGATATATTCGTGATTTAAAATTTCATTTGTTTTTTTTTCATTTTAGGTAGGTGGACGGATCACCATTCAACCAACTCAATAGTACCATAAGATTTTATTATAAAATAAATATATAAAAGTGAGGTCCACATTCTACTAACTCATTTTTTCATTTTTCTTCACAAAATCAAACAATTTCTTAAACTCGTGTTGAGTTAAAATAAGACTATAAATATATATTTTGAATTTTGAATTTTTCATAATACTCAATGTTAATAACTAATAAGAATGAATTTGGCTCATATCTCATTCTACAAGCTAGAACAGTCATTAAATTGAACTCAAATACAAACTGCAGCTGTAAACTTTCTATCCATCAAAGAAACACAGGTAAAATAATCAAAACTCAGTTGCAAAAATAGTGACCACTAGCATACCTGTGCTCAACCTCAAAGAAATCAGTACTCCCCTCACCAGCAGGCCTCAGAGAAATCCCAGACAATGATCTATTCCCTGTGCTTGCAAACTCGACACGACCAAAGATCTCTAGCTCAGATCCATCATCATCTTCGCCGATATCCACAGGCATTCTCGCCCTCAACCTACCAACACTGCCCTTCGCCGGAAGCTCATCAACCTGCCACTTCAACTCCCTGTCAGCCCTGTTCAGCACTGCCTTGGGGGATACCTTCAAAAGGGTAGGATCCACAGGCAATTTCATCACAAATGTCACATCCTTCAACGGCGCTGGCAAATCCGGATTTGGCACGTACTGTATCATGACCGAGAGCAGCGTTCCAACGAGGCGTTTGACAAGACGAACTCTTATAGGCAGAGGAGTTGAGTGGGGGAGTAAACTGTACTTGATAACGGGTACCGCTTCGTCCGACAGAACAGTCCTCACATGAAACAGATTGTTGCCTAAGCTGCTGATCTTGGAACTCTGCACCACAAATCTCTTCACATCTTGTGTGCCTTCCACCTTGAATGAGAATTCAGTTTCTTTACTATTTGAACTGGAGTTGGGAGGCTTTGTCTTGAGGAAGACGACGCCCTTCAACCCGACCCTAGCTAGAACGGACTCCCTAAACTCTGCACTTATCTCTTCCACAATACACATTTCTGGACCTTGCTGCATTTCAGTCTTCTTTACCAATGAAGGATCGGCAGAAATCGGAGGAGCCTGCCTGGTGGCAAGGAGCTCCAAGCCACCAAGGCCGTGGTCTTTAGTAAGTTTCTTGGGTCCTACAAACTCGGATGCATCCAATCCACCACCCCAAGCATCATTGAGGCCTTCAAAATCTTCAGGCAGAGTTGGGCCCTCGTTGCTGAACTCAACTCCACCATAGTCTCCCTCGAATCCCTCCACGCCTATGTGTGTGGACTCTGTGGCCGCGGATGGGGGCAATGCGGTGACTTCGAGCCCCGCCAGCGCCTTGCTCATGTCCGAAATGCCTCCCTCCTTGTCCTTCTTGAAACCTTCCATGAGCATTTCATCGGGCTTGTGAATCCTATCACTAGCTGCGAATGGATCACTTTCATTGTCAATGTTAATAACCTTGTCCTTGTCCTTGTCCTTATCCTTGTCCTTCTCTTCTCCCTGGTGAGAAGAAAGGCCAGATGCGATTTCATCGCCGGCATGGAGAGTCTCTAGGGGGAGCTCGAAAAAGGCGCGGGAGAATGTGTGAGTGGAGTCTTGGTGTTGGACGGCGTCAGGCTCGACGGTGGGCCAGGTGTTGGCGCCTCTGATCTTGGCCTCGGTCTGGGTGGAGGAATGGACCATCTTGGCGATGCTGTCGCCGTGCATGGAGGCGAGCATGGCGGAGAGGCGGATGGCGGTGGTGCCCCGGAGGATGATGTCGAGGGCCATGTAGATCTCGGCGTACTTTTTGCCCAATTTCTCGGGGGTGACGTCGACGCCGCGGCAGGCGGTGACGACGACGGCGACGGCCTGGTTGACGACGTTGATGGTGTCGAATACGTTGTTGTTGGAGTCGTCAATGGTGGTGACGCCGAGGACGTAGATGGAGTTGACGAGACGGTAGACGACGCGGTAGCGGGACTCGACGCCGACGACGACCTGGCCGGAGGAGGCGGCCAGAGGGTCGTCGCCCAGCAGATCGGCGGAGAAGCGCGTGTGGCGGAAGGAGGAGAGAGCCATCAGGGCCCGGGATGGCGGGAACCATTCCCGGGTTAGGACCATTACGTCCGGCCCGTTTGTAGGCTGCAGCGACACCGCCAAACACGACATTTCTTCTTCTTCTTCTTCACATTCATTCTCATTCCATCATCCTTCAATTCTTCATCCCATATTTCCGATCCTAAAAAAAAGTTAAATTATTATTATTATTACTATTATTATTTACTATCAATTCATGAGAAAAGATCTGCTGCGTACCTTATTTTTAATTGCTTTATGTGCGTGCACGGTGCAACTGCATCCAAGTCAGCCACATTCCTTATTTTTAGTTTTCACATTACCTATTTAATTAGGTTAATCACTTAATTGCAATTCTATTCCCTTAGGGGTGACAAATCGTGCGTGTTGTGTCGTTATCGTGTCGACACGATAACACAAACATGAACACGACCCATTAAGAAAACTCCAAACACGAACACGAACACGACCCGCTACCCTCAAACACGAACACGACACGAATCACTTCGGGTCAACACGACACGGTAACAACACATATATGATATGACACGATAACAACATATATATGACACGACACGACACTACAATAATAATATTATAATCTACAAATATTATTTCTAATATTAAATTTTAAATTTTAATTTTAAAATTTTCAAATTTTAAAATAAATAAAATAATAATAATATTATAATATATTAATATTATTTCTTAACGTGTAACACGGACACGACACGACACGACACGAAGTTTTCGTGTCCTTATCGTGTCGACACGATAAGGACACGAACCCAATAAGCTTTGACACATACCCATTAATTTTGTGCGGGTTCGTGTCGTGTTATCGTGTCATGCAAAAAATTGTCAGCCCTGTCTTCACTATCTTTTTATTCCATGTCAGCACTCTACTATCGTTCATTTACTTCTCTTTCTATAAATTCTTACCGCTCAATTTTTCTTCATTGCAATTAATTTCTTATATATTACTTCTCCCTCTCTTAAATTTTGTTACATTTTTTCATTTTCGTCTATCCTACAAAATTCGTCATATTCCACTAACTCATTCCAACTCACATTTCTTAAAAATATGACAAAATTTAAGGGATAGAGGGAGTATTCGTTCTTATTGTTTGCAGATCCCCAACACGTTCTTCCCAAATCGTTTCTCTTTGCAGTTCTTTTTTAACATTAATTTTTTGGGTCATGTTTCTCAATGCGGGCAAACCCCATTTTATTAATTTTGTTACAATTCTTCTTCATTGGATAGATAAAGAGTTATCTTCTCGAATCCTTTTCTGCAAAAGTCATGGTTGTTGAATTTCTTTTATATATATATATATGTTAATGAAATTTTCTTTGAGGACGGATGAAAAAGGAAATGGTGCATACTCTTTAGGGACGGAGAGAGTCGTATGCTTCCAATGTGATAAGCCAAATAAATATTACTCCATCAACCATGACTTTTAGAATAGAAATAGAGAGATCGAAAAACGAATAAACGCAACATAGAAATAGAGAGATCGGAAGAGAAGACCAAATAACCAAATTTAAAATAGAGAAAAGTTCCGGTTGAAAGTGAAAACAGAGGCGGCCATAGTATTTAGGTTTTTGAAGAGAAGAGATGAATACAAAAAGATAATAGAGAGAACAAAAACTTATGATTCAATACGTGAAAGACAAAAAACAAGGAATGTGTCGAGACCGGGAGAGCTCCCGCGCCGCCCTCTTCCCACCCAAACCGCTAAGCTCTCAGCTGCCCAATCCTTGATCGCCTCCTCCATGGTGGAATTCCTTGAGAGAGCATGACCGAAATCGTCACCAAGAGCGGCTCCGGATATAGGTTAGCCGGTTAGAAGTATGGATTTCAAAAAAATCTTAATCCTCAATGGAATGGGTTGATCACTTTTTAAATGCATAGCCTCATCAGAGAGGACGAATCTAAATATGGTTAAATACATATACAAATAAAAATAAGATGGAATAAATCCCCACACACCTATATAGAGGATTGTTATGTTGCGCGTCTATATTGAGCGACAATTGTGAGCGCCTTTTACACATCATCCTTTTTTTTTAATACTATAATTTTGTCCCTTCAATTAATATCGGCTGCCTTCTTCACCCAAAGTCCCAAATTGACTTTACACCAGAGCATTCTAACTCTTCTTCTCTATATTTATTCCCAATAGATTGATTTTCTCTACCAGTCTTCTCATTTTCACATTCACTTATCCTTGCCAGATTTGTCATTGTGGGCTTTAGATTTCCCCGGAACATCAATGTTTTTCTTGCCCGATTTCGTTTTTTATTGCGAATGATTTTGCACAATAGTTTCAACACTCTTCATCGTTCATTGTGGGCTTCAAATTGTACAAATAATTTATTCCAATTTGTTCTCTGAATAATTTTTTAGCATTATTGTTTTCTGATAACAAATGAAATTTTGCAGGAGAAATACAAAAGTGTGTAAAAAGTAGATGTGGATCAGATGTGTTAAGATGAAAGATATCCATTAGTTTTTGCAAAATATTTAGATACGTGATTTCATAAGTTTATGTGGTTTGGCGATTGACAATATGTTTACGTGGTTTGGATATTCTCTCTACGAGTATGAAGATGAAAACATAAAATTAATGGACTAGACAATAATTTTTGGAGTGTATTTAAAACTAGTGTTTTATACGTACGTCTAATTGCATTCATAATATAAATAAAAAACAAAGTACTTAATTAAATTAATTATTTAAAATAATTAAATTAATTGAATATTTTTTATTAAATTACTTTATTCTCATTTTAAGATTGAAACACCAAACTAAAAATATTCAACTTTTTATATTATTATGAATACAATTCACAATGTTAAATTTTTATTAAGGCTATCTTGATTCATAATATTATGTGATTCATAATTTATATAATTATACTAGTACAATTATTATTAATTGCTATCAGTTTTTAATATTAATATTATTATAATAATTAAATATAATCATAACTATAATAATATTTAAGTAGTGTATTTGAATGATATTAAAATTGAATTAATTATTAATTTATAACATCAGATAATAATATTAATATTGATTAATAATAATAGTATAAAGATTAAGGAAAATGAAAGAAGATATTATAATATAACTTTTGGTACTAATTTTACATATGTCCAAAATACCCTCTATGACATAAATGGAAAAATATACTCCCTCCGTCCCAAGATAAGTGACTTGTATTCCTTTTTGGGGTGTCCCACTATAAGTGACCTATTTCCATTTTTAGCAAAAAGTCATCTCTCTTACTTTATTCTCCACCTACTTTATTCTCTCTTATTTCCTCTACTTTTCCCTCTCTCATACTTTACTCTCTCCACTTTAACTTATTTAAATACCATTCCTTAAATCCCGTGCCCAAAAGAAGTAGGTCACTTATCTTGGGACGGAGGGAGTATTTGTTTAAAGGGCATTTTGGGAAGAAAATTGCATCAGGTACCAAAAATGTGATTTTTAGGTACCAAAAACGATATAAAATAAATCAGGTACCATTTATGTGCGAAAGTGAAAGATCAGATACCATTTATGTAGTTCACTCTTTTTAAAAAAAAAGGAAATGACTCAACTTAGTTGGGACATCCCAAAAAGGAATACGACTCAATTTCGTCGAGACAGAGGGAGTAATAAATAAATTTAATTTATGGATACATAACATACACTTATTGATCAAGGCCATCATTTAACTTATACTCCCTCCGTTCCGCGGTAGTGGAAGTGTTTCATTTCGGCACGCGATTTAAGAAAAATTGTGTCAAGTAAGTAAAAGAAGAATAAAGTAGGAAATGAAAAAGGTAGTGAGATGAAAAGAAAATAAAATAAATAACTCAACTACTATGGAACATATCAAACTGACAAATGACTCCACTACTACGGAACAGAGGGAGTAATACTCTCTCCGTCTCTAAAAATAAAACTCTTTTCTTTTTATTTTTGAAAACTTGTTTCAATCTAATCTAATAAGTTGATACTCATTTAAACTTGTTTCAATCTAATAAGTTGATACTCATTTAACACTATCACACTTTTTCTTTCTACCAATCTCTTGCATTACCAATTTGAATTAAAACCCATAACATTTTAATGTTCCTATTTTTAGGAGATGGAGGGAGTATAATTTATATATAAAAAAATATGAATATATTTTTTAAGTTATACTTGGATGATAAAGTTTTAATCGTCAAACATATAAATAAATTATACAAATCTTTTATTATCAACATGTAAAATTCTGTTGAGATTACAAGTGGAACTATAGTTCGTAAAAATTTATAATAATCACAAGTGACATAGATAATTATGAATTCCTGTAAAAATTAGCCTCCTCATGTTTGTTTTTAAATAACTTACAAAGGGATTATCTCAAAAATTATGTATAATTTGTATTGAAGATTGGGTCGCTAAATTTTGTCACTGCCGTGAGGAATACCAGCTCCTAGCTTGGAAATTCAAAATTTGTTGTAATTGAGAAAAATCAAATGAAGTTAAATATCCCCAATAAATAAAGAGTGAACTTAAAAAATGGTCCTTGGACTATAGATTTATCTCGAAAATGGTCTCTGGACTTTAGAAATATCACCAGTAGTCCCTGGACTAAGGGTTAATATAAAAAACGGTATTTTGAGACGAAAATGCCCTTTTGAGGGGTTTTGAGGGGTTTAGGCAATTTGGTCTTTTTACACTTTTAACATTTTAAATCTGATATTATTTTAGTTATGTACTAAATCTGATATTATTTCAAAATTATCATTCTTCATCCCTTTTGTCATCCTTCACTTTGTTTCTTTATTTCAATATTAGATTTAATTTTACAAAATTAAATTTTAAATTTCAATTTTTAAATATCAATAAATTTTTTTAATTAAAACTATTAATTCATGGACACTATAAATATTGATTGAAACTATTAATTTTTGTTATTTAATATAATATTAAGGTGAATTGAAGAAGTACAGAAAAATAATATTAATCGTGATGGAAAAATAAGAGCTATTCTATTTAGCCTTCGTTCGGTTGTTATAATTGCTTGTGATTGAATATTATGAAGTCGACTAAAAATTTTGTATAGGAGTATTTTTGTTGAAATTTTCTAGTCATTTTGATTGATTGTTTTCAAATTAATAAACGAAAATTATATTAGTCTTACATTATACGCATATTTATTTCAGAATAAATCGTGTTATATTGTCTATTTATGATTAAAGCTAGTAAATATTAATTAAAACTAAGACGTTGTTATATCTTATTGATTAAATATTAGACACTATCAAATATTGATTATGACTAATAATTTTTGTTATTTAATAATTTTTATAATTAAAAAAATTTATTGATATTTAAAAACTGAAATTTAAAATTTAATTTTGTAAAATTAAATCTAAATTGAAATAAAGAAACAAAGTGAAGGATGACAAAAGGGAAGTGAAATAATATCAGATTTAGTACAAAACTAAAATAATATCAAATTTAAAATGTTAAAAGTGTGAAAAGACCAAATTGCCCAAACCCCCAAAACCCCTCAAAAGGGCATTTTCGTCTCAAAATATCGTTTTTGATATTAACCCAGATTTTTTAGTGTTGCTGACGTGGCAGGGGAGAAAATGGCTGGCCTATTGCTGGCCTAAGCACCATTGCGGATGCTCTTAGAAGACCCGTTATCCATTGTGTATATCACAAAAAATTAAATCATTCAATTGAGGGTTTTGCATCGCTTCCTTTCACCTATTTTCCACCGCAGACATGTAATCGGATCAAATTTCCCTATATTATTTTTGCAGAGTAATGCTAAATCAGTGAATTGTATATTTGGAATAAAATTGTCCATTTAATTACAGATTATTTTGTGTTTGTTTAACAGATGTGACTGGGAGGGAAAAATTAAAAAATAACCTAAGAAATGAGACCGGGAGAGCTCCTGCGCCGCCCTCTTCCCGCCCAAACCGCCAAGCTCACCCTCGGTTGCCCCATCCTCGATCGCCTCCTCCATGGCGGCATTCCTTGCGAGAGCATCACCGAAATCGTCGCCGAGAGCGGCTCCGGAAAAACACAGCTTGCGCTTCAGCTCCTTCTCGCCGCACAGCTCCCAGTTTCCGACGGAGGCCTCGCCGCCGCCTCCCTATACCTCCACTCTGAATTCCCATTCCCCTTCCGTCGCATCCACCAGCTATTATTTCACAGACCCCACTCCCCCCATAACCCGCTCGATCGGATTTTCATCGAGCCCCTACATTCTGTCGATCACCTGTTCGACGTATTGCCTCGCTTAGATATTCTCATCCCCAAATCCAACATCAAGCTTATTGTAATCGACTCCGTAGCGGCATTGTTCCGAGGGGAGTTTGACAACACCGCACCCGAATTGAAGCGGAGATCGGGTTTGTTCTTCAAGATATCATCCAAATTGAAATTCTATGCACGGAAATTCGGGTTGGCCGTTGTGCTGACAAACCAAGTGACGGATGTAATTGAGTCTTCTGATAATCTTAGGATAGGGAATCCTGTATCTTTGTGCACTTCGGGGAGGAAGGTCTGCGCGGCTTTGGGGTTGTCGTGGGCGAATTGTGTGAATACAAGGTTGTTCATGTGGAGAGAGGAGGATAGAGTGGGAGATGATAATGTGCAGACCAGGAGATTCTTGAGGGTTGTGTTTGCACCTCATTTGCCAGATTCTTCCTGTGAATTTGTCATTAGAAGAGAAGGGCTTTTTGGAGTTTGACAGATGATGATTCGGGTCGAAATGGCTATTTCGTTTTGAACAGAGCATAATCGATCGATTATTGATGACAGAAGCCAAATTTTGGGTAAGATCTGTATTTGCTAGCTTTGTCTTTCAAGATGAACTTGTTATGATTAATGCAGTGCCTCGATGTTCTATTGTACTAGTCTTGAACGTGTTCGTGTTCAAATACAATGAGAAAATTCCTGTTATACTACAAAATATGATATCAAAGCAAACAAAAACTAAATGAACACTGTTAGTTGTGTTATCTGTAAACGATGGATTATTTTTTTGCTGATTTTCAGATGGCATTGATTTGTTGGTTTCTGATATTGCTGAAACCTTAACATTTGATTTCTGCTAAATGCAGATTCGTACTGGTTTGTGGTAACTTATGCAGACGAGGAGTTCTACGCATTGCCATTCAATCTCAACAGATTCTTCCCACCTACATAGATTGGTTGGATTCTTTATTGAGGCCTAGGTTCCTTTTTTTTGAAGAAATGTGCTGATTTTGGTTCAATAAACCATTTCTTGAAGGTCTTTTGTTTCTTGGCCTCCTCTCTTAGTTGTTTTTTTATCTCTCTTCATTTTAGGATTGTCAAAGAGTTGAGTTTTAGCTTTGCTATCTCTTGTTTTAGTGCATGTTCATTGTTTCTCAAGTCCAATTGAAAAAAAAACACTTCTTGTGTTACTTCTGTTTTCTAGTGGTGTCTATGGCTTGCAAAATGGTGGGAGGAGGCAGTGATGGCTCACTAGACCTCTGTGCAAGAGTCTGCCTCATTGATGAGAATGAAAATATCATTTTCCACACCTATGTCAAGCTAAGCCTTCCTGTCACCAACTACAGGTACGAGACGACTGGCATAAGGCTGGAGTATTTGAGGGATGCAACGCCAGTTAGACAAGTTGGGAAGAAGATTCAAGACTACTTATGCAATGGGGAGCCGATATGGAAGATCCAGTCTAGAACTGGAAAAGCTCGAATCCTCGTTGGCCATGGCCTTGAACATGATTTAAAATGCTTGGAGTTTGAACGCCCCGAGTTTTTCATTAGGGATACTGCAAAATATCCGCCATTTGGTGTCTACAGATAATATTTCTGCATTATTTCATAGGTGTCATTATGTAAAGGGATGTATATATGCAATTACCTAATCAAATGTATATGGATTCAGATATTGGCTGATTAGCTGCGCTTCAATGCTTTCCTGTTGATATGATTACTTACTTGGAATCAAAAAGCTATGGTACTGTTGAATTATACCCAGAAACACATTTTACATACACATTTAAAGCTTCTTTATTAGAAATATTTTGTTTCACAATTCCTAATTGCAGGAAAAGATACATTTTTCTGTCATCTATGCTATCTGTATGCTTGGATTCACCAGGTAACGCCTCTGAGATGACAGAGGTCTTTCAATGAAGAATAGTAGCAACAAAAATTGAAGCTAACAAACAATACCATTTCAATCATCTCTGCATAACCATCATCATCAAAAAGCAAACTGAAACACAAAGGAACATGATGATAATATGCTAGCCCTCGTAAAAATAATGCCCATAACCCCTTGGTAGCATAGAAGAGGATGTTTGATTATACAAATACGAGCATGAGAGCATCCGCATCGGTGCTCTTGCTGACGGCAAAAGCACGAGCAGCCGACGTGGCATGCTCTGGTTGGCCGTTGGTTTATCATTTTTCATTATTTTTTTTTTAAATTTGAAAAAATCTGAAAAATTTAGATTTAATAAAAAAAAAAATTTCCCACTTCCCAATAAAATATATCCGTTTTCTCCACACTTTTAATTTATTTTTTCATTATTTTTATCATAAAATTCACACTTTCATCCATAAACACCCCATTTCAACACAAAAAATCACACTACACCAAACAACTCTCCCGATCTCAATTTTTAGGAATTTAATTATGTAATTTTTATTTTTTTAGTAATTTGTAATAGTATTTCAGGTATTTTGAATGCATTTTAATATGAAAATGTTTTTAGTAATTTAAATATTTAAATTGAATAATAGAACTGTGGGACTCTTGAATGGTGTAAGAGCATGCTCTTGCGGAAGAATATTGGTGTGGATGTTGTGCTCTTGTGGAAGAATAGGGAATTAAAAATGAATAAATGTGGGTCCGGGCCCACAGTGACGGCTCCAGAACTTTTAGATTGAGGGTGCGATAAATAATTACATTAACTTAGATTTAATATTCAATCGATTTCTTTTTATTATCTCAATTTTTTTGTATTATCTAAATTATTTATTTTCAAGAGAGTAAAATTATTATATGGTATAAAAAATAACTTTTTGGGTAATATTACTTGAAAATTTCTCAATATTGAAAACAGAAATTATTATTATTATTATTATTATTATTATTATTATTATTATTATTATTATTTGTTAGGAGTAATAGAGAATTTATTTTAGTAGTTCAGAATTTTTTTAAAATTTTTTTAGTAAAACAGAATGTATCATACTATTTACCATAAATTATCAAATATGATTGTAATTAAAAGTATGATTGTATCCCTACCCCAAAACATAAACCAAGAATTATATTATTCTTTTTTAGGTAATCTACTGGAGTATATTTTTTCAACATCAATATATCATTGTTTTTGCTCGCCTCTTCGTATTATGCGTGTGTTGTTGATGCATTCCTGCCTGTTTTCTGCATTCATAAAAAAACGAACTCATTACAAATGCACTTAAATTCACAATTACGCAATGTAATCACGTCATAATATAATCACATTTCGTAATTTTACAATGTAATACCTTCACCTATTTTTATTAATTCAATAAAGTATCAAAGATGAGAAACAATTCATCTTATAGTGTAGCCACTTCATTGATTTAATCAAGCATTCTGGTTAAACACAGAAATCACATGAGAGTCTGAGACCATCTTCTATTATTGAATAAAAACTAAAAATCAGAACTCCCCACAAATACACTGAAAAAGAATCCAATTTCAAAATTAAATGATGTAATCATTTCATCCATTAATCAACTTTCTTCATCTTGTACTCAACTTTGGTTAGAAATGTTTTTTTAAATATGAGACCTACTTTTTTATATTGATTTTATAATAAAATGTGAATGAAGTGAGTTAGTGGAACGTGAGATCTACTTATTATTTAGAGTAAAATTAAAGTGTGATTCTTATTATGGGACTGGCTAAAATGATAAAGTGTGACTCTTATTTTGGGATGGAGGAAGTATCATTTTTATAAAATGAGTGCAGAAAAGTAACTGGGACTCCTAAAGCGAGACAAATGGAGTTAGTTTTATAATAAAATGTGAGTGAATGAGTTAGTGTAATTTAGAGTCCATTACAATATACTAGTACTCCCCCTGTCCCTTATAATTTGTCACCATTTGACCCGACAGAGGTTTTAAGAAATGTAGCAATAAAAGTGGGTTGAAAAAATTAGGGCATCCACAATGGGGCAGAGGATGCGACGCCCTAAGCCCCGCCCTATACGCCACATTAACATTTTATCTTCCCCCCTTCCACCTGCAATGGGGCGGACTATAGCCCGCCCTAAGCATTTTATCTATTATTTGAATATTTAAATACTTCAAAATTTGGAAAAAAAACTTCATTTCATTAAAATTAAAACATTACACTACGAAATAAAAAAAACTACAAATTCTCAACGGCGGTTGCGGTTCCAAACTTCTTCAATCATGTCGTTCATGAGCTGAGTATGGTCTTGTTAGCTGCGCATTGGGGTCTGTCTAACTAGAACCTCACTGAAGCCCATCGGTAATCCTCGAGCGACAGGTGGGGTCGCCGTGCTGGAGCTAGATCCGGCTTCATCATCGACCCAATCGGTGACATCTTCAACTTCATTTTCGACTATCATATTATGCAAGATGATGCACACATACATGACGTCGACGATGACATTCTTGAACCACATACACGCCGGACCATTCACTATTGCCCACCGCGATTGGAGTACACTAAAAGCCCGCTCCACATCCTTCCGCGCAGCCTCCTGCTTTGCCGCACAACACTCTCCTCTCACCCATTGGGCAGCTGATCGTCTTCAAAAAAACAGCCACCTTGGGTATATGCCATCGGCCAAGTAATACCCCATATGATGTTGGCGTCCGTTGGCAGTGAACTGGATGGCCGGGCCGCGACCCCTGCATTGATCGGCGAAGAGGGTGGACGAGTTGAGGACATTAATGTCGTTGTTCGACCCGGCTACACCGAAGTATGCATGCCAGATCTAGAGCCGGTGGTTAGCGACGGCTTCGAGGATCATCTTCGGGTGGCTGCCCTTGTAGCCACTAGTAAATTGGCCTCTCCACGCCGTCGGGCAATTCTTCCACTCCCAGTGCATACAGTCGACGCTCCCTAGCATTCTAGGGAAGCCGTGCACCATCTCGTGCATCCTCATCAGCCTCTGGCAATCATCAGCAGTCGGTCTTCGCAAATATGTGTCGCCGAAAGCCTCCACAATTCCCTTACAAAAAGTCTTCAGACACTCGCGGCCAGTTGTCTCCCCGACGTGCAGGTACTCGTCGAACATATCCGCCGTGGTGCCGTACGCCAACTGCCAGCACGCAACCGTGCACTTCTGCACCGACGTAAGTTCGGGTCTGCTGATGCCATCTTCCCGATACGTGAAGTACTCATCTCGCCGCATTCTGAAACGGCGGTGAAAAACCATCGGGCCCTACCGTGGTTGATCGGAAAAATAGTTCGCGAACAGACGCTCGTGAGCTACGTCGTGCTCGCGGGGGCATACGCCCGACGTCGAATCGGCCGAGGGACACGCGCCACCGCCGCCTGCTCTGCCTCTGCACGCTCACGCTCCATTTATGCCAAGCATTCCCCCGCGGCTTCGTTAACGCAATCGAATAAGGCTCGAGTCAAGGCCCGGGTAATGCCTTCCGATGTATTCCAATCATCGCCGTTGGGATTCATTTTTTGTAGTGAGAAAAATGGAAAGTGATATTTGATGAGAGAGAGAAAAATTGGGAGATGGAAAATTGGAAGATGTGAGAAATGGTAGAGAATTGAGGTGTTTAAATAGAAAAAGAAATTGGAAAAAAAAAAAACGCGTTGCATCGTCCGTGGCGCCACAGTGGCTGACGATGCCACGGAGGACGCACATCGTCCGCGGACTATGTCAAGGGCGCGGACAATGGACGACGCATCGTCCGTGGTGCTGCAATGGCTGACGATGCGACGGACGATGCATCGTCTGTCGCATCGTCCGCCCCATTGCGGATGCCCTTAATGGCATTTGAGTCTTACTTTTATATACTCCCCCTGTCCCATCATTAAAAATGAAACGTTTTCCTTTTGTGTTTGTCCCTTTAAAAATGAAACGTTTCCTAAAATGGAAACAACTCTATTTCTACTTTTTCATCTCTCTTACTTTACTCTCTCCTCATCAAATCACAAAACAACACTACATAAAATCCCGTGCCGATTCCCAAATGTTTCATTTTAAGTGGGACGGAGGGAGTATTAGTTTTATAATAGAATATGAGTGTGAATGAGTTAGTGGAATGCGAGGTCCATTACCAAAAATAGTAAAAATGAAAATTGACAAATTTTTAGGAACAAACGAAAATGAAAATACATAACAAATTTTTAGGGACAAAAGAGAAAAAAAGGTAATTGTAAAAAGTATTGACGGACAGAAAAAAAAAAAAAAAAAAAAAAAAAGGAAACTAGTAACATTTTTGGCGGACGGAGAAGGAGAGGAAGTAATACTTTCGTCAACCTTACTTTCTTGGATCACTAAAAGCATATCTCATAATATCATTATATATTAGGCAGTCAATGGCTTGAAATTCAATCCACGGCCATAGAAATTAAGAATCCAAGCCACGTTCACGAGCTCATGCAAAACTACCTAATTATTCCAATTGAGTGACCATAACGTTAGGCTCAACCCCATTAATTAATATCCCTCTTTCGCCTTTCCTTACGCCTCAAAAATAAAAATAAAAATAAAAAGTCAATAAAAAGCCAACATAAAATCTTTATATCCAAGCAAAAGAAACGCCACTTTAACTAACCACAACTCTATACATTTATATCTCATCACAAAATCGACGTCGCTACAACAATGAAGCCGAGCGCAGTCCTCGACGGCCGGCGATTCATAGCGTCGTGCTTCATCCTCGTGGCGCTCCTCTGCGTCATAGCCTCCATCAACGAAATCCGCAGCGAAAGCCTCGTAAATTTTGGAAAATGCGCCATAAATTATTCTCAAAGTCATATTATCGATGTAGCACTCCCCTCAACGGCCAACGATGACGATGAGATCCGAATACTACTCGGAATCCTCACGCTCCCCGACCACTACCACAAGCGCCATTTCCTCCGCATGATCTACGGGACGCAACCTGTCTCGGGGGCCCACATCGATGTGAAGTTCATCTTCTGCAACCTGACTAAGGAGGACCAGAAGGTCCTGGTGGCGCTTGAGATCATGCGATACGACGACATCATCATCCTCGACTGCCAGGAGAATATGAACAAGGGAAAGACCTATAGTTACTTCTCCAGCCTCCCGGAGATGCTGCTCGACAACGCCAACGCCACAGCCTCGCCATACCCGCCGTACCACTATGTGATGAAAGGGGACGACGACGTATATTTCCGCCTACAAAACCTGGTGGACTCCCTGAAGCCGTTGCCACGCCTGGACTTGTACTACGGATACGTGATCCCGTGCCCTAGCATGGATCCGTTCGTGCACTATATGTCCGGGATGGGGTATCTGGTGTCGTGGGATATCGTGGAGTGGATTAGGGAGTCGGATGTTCCCAAGAAGCACGTGGAAGGTCCCGAGGATCTAGTGTTCGGGGATTGGATGCGCGAGGGCCACCGCGGGAGGAATAGGCATAACGCGAAATGGTCTATGTACAACTTCCCCGACCCGCCCACAGGGTGCACGCACGAGCTCTGGCCGGACACGGTCGCGGTGCACCTGCTCAAGACGCAGGACAAGTGGATATCTACCTTGAATTATTTTAATGTCACTAGGGATTTGAAGCCCTCTAAACTTTATCATATACCCTGATAAAGTTTGTGATTTTTGGTTTTGTTGTTGGGGATAGAGAGATTATTGATACAGTGATTATATACGATTTATATGTATATTCATCAAGAATTAAAAACACTAAAGTATGTTGTTGTGTTGTTGGGTGAGCTTCTGTTTATTCAATTGCCATTGGTAATTGTATAGAGCATGAATTCGGCCTCTCAATGCTTTTACGGATTCTCTTCTCCATCTCCATTCATGTTTTGCATAACTCTCACACTTTGTGAAAAGCCTTTTTATGCCTTTGGTCATTCAAAAGTACGTGGTGAGGCTAACCATATGTGTGTGACATGCCTTCGCAAATTTTAGAATTCTTTCTCATGATGCAATGATCCGAAAGTCGGAACTTACAAAATATCAATTCAATATATGATTCCACTTTCACTTGGTAAGAGATATATGGAAACTATTTAAGTAAAAAGAAAAATTATTAGTAATTTTCCAACGAATATATTGCAAGTGAAATGAAACGTATTTGCCAAATTGCTCGCTACTTTTCGACAGCACAAGTAAAGGTGCTCGCGAAATTCCGAGCACAAATGTAGTAAGCGAAACTATCCTTTAATTTTTATGCGGGCTTAGATTTTTACTCATCCCTAATGTGCTTGCTAGATGCTCGGAAGTACTCCTTCCGTCCGTCTTTTAATGTCCCATTTCTTTTTTCGTCAGTCCACAAAAATATGTCTCATTTACTATACTTGGTAAGTGGATCTTACATTCCACTAACTTATTCCGCTCACATTTTATTGTAAAACCAATATATAGAAGTATATTTCACATTCCAGTAACTTCATTTACCCACTTTATTTTTATAAAGTAAAACAATTTCTTAAAATTCGTGTCGATCAGATATGGTACATGTTCTCATGGACGGAGGTAGTGTTTAAATCCCGCCACTTTTTTTGGCAAAATATTGCTTGGGAAGGCTAATATAACTGCTTGTTCAAATTCTCCATTTTATTTCATTTTAATTTGCTCAATTCACAAATTCTCCACTATGCACTCCCTCTGTCCCACACAAGATATCCAAATTCTTGAATGACATGAGATTTTAGGAGGAGTTGTTAGGTGGAGTAAGTAAAGAGAAAAAGATAGTTGAATAATTTAATAATGAAGAGATTTATTTCTAAATATAAAAAGTGGACATCTTGAATGAGACAAACTAAAAAGGAAAGGTGGACGTTATGAGTGGGACAGAGGGAGTATTAGTTTTATATAAAAAAATGTGAGTGGAATGAAGTTAGTGGATATGAGCCTATCACCATCTATGAAATATTCTGCATGTGACTTCTAAAGTGAGATGAACGAAAATTAAAAACCGGGACTACTAAAGTGAGATGGATGGAGTATAATCTATCCGTGAATTATTGTCCATATTTGGTTCGACATGGGTTTTAAGAAATGTGAAGAAAAGTGAGGGAAAAAAGTAAATAGAATGTGAGTTTCACATTTATATATTAGTTTTATATAATACTCTCTCTTAGAGGCGGACCTATGTGGTGCCTTGGGGGTCCCATATAACCCCCAACTTTTGTATCTATTAATATTTATATATTAGATTCACATAAATTCTATATACATACGTTAGTCTAAGTGGTTGAGACTTTAGCCTTCCATTATAAAGTTATCAAAATTCTATATACATATGTTAGTCTAAGTGGTTGAATACTTAACTGGAGAGAAAAAAATGGTTAGGTGTATTAATTGGAAATAAAAAGTTATCAAAATTAAAAATAGGTCATCTTGGTTGGGACAAACTACAAAGGAAAGAGAGTAGAATATGAGTGTCATGAGTTACTGAAAAGTGGGCTCCATTTATTAAAAATGGAAAAAAAAGCAAAGTGGATAACATTTCACGGACGGAGGAAGTAATTTACACGACATGTGGTGGGGACTGCTAAAGTGGGACGGATGGAGAATAGTTTGCACGACATGTGGTGGGATTTTGTGGAGGTGAAGATACCTGACCTGCATCTATTGTATATGTAGCTACGATTGTGGTTTCTAGGCTTTTCTTCCTAAATACTTGTTGAATTAGATATATGGCTTGTGTAACTTACCAAAAATAATTAAAACTTGATCAGAAACGGAATACTTGGAGGGTGTTCGGTTTGCATGATTGTATCACGGATTAAATTTGTGGTGTGTTTGGTTTATGATATCCAATCCCACGATTCAATCCTAGATGGATAATCATGGGATAATTAGTCATAGCTAACTATCTATGACTAAAATAATCTCACAACTTAATCCTAGATTGTATATTGGTATTATTTTATCTAGGAAACCGAACACCACCTTGGTTTATTAGATGTATGGTTGAGTTGATGAATCCATAACATTGATAAGTGAAGTGCACGGTAAAAGAACCATGGTGTTTCTCAATGGAGAAAAGCTAGTTATATTATTCAACCATCTCCACAAACTGTGTTCCGTTAGCCATTTTGTTTCCATGGTTGAACTAAGAATACTGTCGTTGCTAGAGCAATGAATACAGTAGAGATCGTTTGTGGCTTCACCTATATCTGTCATCAATCTCGATAGGCATGTTCGTGTAAAAGATATGATCTGTGACTATGGAGCAGTAAACTCAGGTAGGCTCTCTACTATTGGGAAAAATGCAAGCATATAGTGCCAATGGAAATTTTTGATGCATTGTAATTAGTCTCATTATAGTTTACTCACTGATTATCTAATCTAGATTACGTTTTGGTCTCTTATTTCTTATGTTATACAGCAATCAAGATGGATCAGACTAATCTCCCCAAGTGCTATATTTTCATCGCATAGCATGTACATGTGCTTGTGCGGCCTGAAGTATGAGTTTGTATAAGTACTAGTTTTGAACTCTTATGAAGCTCAGTGGCAATGGTGATGGGAAGGAACTCTCTGCTAACTAGTCTCTGAAATTTGTAAGATATTCAAAACCGTCAATTTTGTAATCAAAGAAAATTACTCTTGCTGACTAGTTTGTTAAACATCTCTTGTAATGAACACAGCCTGAGGTAATTGGTGTGATTTGTTACAGGTCAATCCAGCTAATGAACGGATGCTCGGAGGCAGTGGTGCTCACGGAGGCGAGCGGACTCGAAGAAACAAACTGCTGCATTGGTAGAGGCTTAGCAATTTAGAAGCCTTTAGTCAACAGACTGTAAAACAGACTGCTACTCCAATGAACTGTGTAAAAAGTTTTAGTATTTAATTTAATACTCTCTCTGTCTCATAATAGATGTCACACTTTCTTTTTTAGTTAGTACCACAAAGATGTCACATTTTTTTTTTGAGAAACAGTTCTCTCTCACATTAATATAAATATATTATTTTCTTTTTCCATATAACACACAAAACAACACCTCCTAAAATCCCGTGTCAATCCCCAAGTGTGACATCTACTATCGGACAAAGGGAGTACCATTTCTGAATTTGGTTTACTCTATTTATTCATGTGATATTAATTAAAAAATAAATGCATATAATGATAAAAAAAAATGTACTCCCTCCGTCCAATAAAAATAAGGACACTTTTTTTTTTCATCCGTCCATAAAAATATTACATTTCTATTTATGGAAAGTTCTCCCAAACCCTTTACTCATATACATTAATGTATTTACAACTTATACCATTTGGGCCCTTGATAGGGGCCTCATCTAGCCCGACACTAGGACGAACTCGACAGCTCCGAGACCTCCATACAGCCCAACAAATTGATTACATCCACAACTCGATGCCATCGCCTCACAGCCACCGCTTGAAGCACAGCAAGCCGGACCATGTTCCGTCGAGCATCATCCCAGACCATGCAACGACTTCACAAGCAAAGCCCACCATGAAGCCAAACCTTGACTCCAAATCAGCAGCATATCTTTAATTATTTATGTCACGTTATTTTGATTCAAATCTCATATATATAGGAGAATTGTTTAGCGTAAAACTCAAGGAGAAATAAACTAAATGTTTTTCTCAATCTCGTGTTAATTATGAAGCCTAAAATATCTCCTGTCATATTTAGGATTTATTTCTTTGAAGTATATTTCCTCGTGATAGATTTATTCCTTAGAAGATATTTTCTTATTGAATATATTTTCTAGTTTGACTAGAACTAGGGCTCTCTATTGTGCTTATAAATAGAGGTGCTCCCTCATCGTAAAATCATTATAGTGAAATCCCTGGCTTGGCATCGCCCCTAGACGTAGATACGCATGGTATCGAACTGGGTAAACAATTCCTTGTGCTCATTCTTTCTTCATATTCGTGATTGCCTATGTTGATTTCCCAATAACTGGTATGTAGAGCCTAAGGTTTAAGAGGCAGAAATCACGATGGGGATGAGAAGATTGTTGTAGAGAAGTTCGACAGATCTAATTTCGGATTTTGGAAGATTCATATTGAGGATTACCTTATTAGAGTTTGTATACTAGAAATCACGTTTCGAGTGATTGAATACTGTAAAACTCTTATTTTATTTTCCAAGGAATAAAACAGATTATTTTTGTCATAATGTTGTTATGTTTTACATTTAATGGATGTTAATTGCATGTTTAAATGTATAAGTAAACTTAACAAAGTCTAAGTCTTTGTTTTAGTAGACCGGTTGTGAGCGTCGTCCACTTTAAGGTAACACGGTTAGTCCAAAACTAAGAAAAAGAAGAATTTCATGACCTAGATGGAATTTGACTATCCATCGTGAAAGGTTGCAATGTCAGTCTGCATATTTCTAAGCCTTACAGAAATAAGATGACATTGGTGTGGTAAAGCACTGAACGGATCTAACAGCAAGATGAGTCTTTATGCTATCTACTGAAAGACAAGGTCTTAATAAATATTTATTTCTTAATCAATATAGGTTAGCATTGAGCATACGGTATTGATTATGCATTACTTTGACTTATCAATTGTGCGGGTTTTTCACAACCCAATAATCCCGATATATTGGGTAGTGGTGATTAATATCTAGCGGTGCTAGGATTGCTATTATGTTGAATCGTGCGTGAGGTGAGTCTCGTTTGATAATGTCCTCAAGAGGAGCGCGAAACAAGGTTTTATTATTCAGAACCTAGCTAGTTGGACTTTGATTACTCTAAGAATAGTAAATAAGCGTTTCATACTCTTGGAATTTATAAGAAGTTAATTAATTAAGCGCATATCAGGCATTAATTAATTAAT
>NC_062969.1:20273088-20419073 GCF_023119035.1 Salvia hispanica
TTCCATATATGGTAATAATTACTCCCTCCGTCCCACATAATTTTACACAGTTTGACTTGGCACGAGTTTTAAGAAATGTAATAGAAAGTGAGTTGAAAAAGTTGGTGGGATGTGGGTCCTACTTTTAAAGTATTAGTTTTATAATAAAATGTGAGTAGGAATGAGTTAGTGGAATATGGGGTCCACTATCAAAAATGGTAAAAGTGAAATGGGTAAAATTATGTGGGACGGACTAAAATGGAATACTGGGTAAAATTATGTGGGATGGAGGGAGTAACATTTTTTCTCATTCTTACTTTACTCTCTCTTACTTTGTTTTTTCTACTTTATTCACTTTTTGCTCTATTCTCTTTAATTTTTTCTCTCTTTTATTTTTTTATCAATCTACTTAACACACTAAACATCCAATTATTAAATCATTAATCATTAAAAAATAAACATAATTAACCAGAAATAAATATGTGAAGGGCATATACTTCTTTATACACAATATATAATATTATCTGCAAACATATAAAATAAATATAAAATAATTATCTTATCTTATATGTATGTTGAGCTACCAAGCACGTTCTGGAATTACAATACGTAACAAATTTAAGATTAGTTATCTCCAAATCAAACATGGCCTCAAACTGAAATATGTATCATATGTCCATACAGGGATGTGATCAATTGCTAACTTTCTAAAGTTGCTAACTTACTAACTCATCAATGCAGTGTATTAAAAATGTCAACACGATAACATCAAAATGTCAACACATAGTTTTGTTGAACTTCAATATATGTGTGGACATTTTGATGTCACCATGTTGACATTTTTAATATACTGTGTTAATGAGTTAGCAAAGTTAACAAATTAAATAGTTAGCAATATAAGCACCCTTGTCCATACATAACTTGCATTGCCTTTAGTCAATTCTCTCTCTATATATAATTTAAAACTGTTCTGGGAAATACATATACTTTTGCACTGTCAATTTCCAGAGAAAGGGGACCAGATCGTAGTGTATATAACCATATATAATCTATTTGATTCATGACCTGAGCTGTAATCTTCTGGTCAAAATTTGGATACAATTGAAATTCTAAATGTTCTGTGACCATTCATACATCACTTTCACCATAAATATACGACTGAGTTGAAAGATGTTGGCCTTTTTCCCTTGTCCCATTTCATCTATCAAATTAATTCCAGCTTCTCTGGCTATTAAGAGCCACGTTAAAGACGTAGCCATTGTACATGAATGTTACAATGACATATAGACAAACAGAAGCTGAAAACTGAAAAGGAACCAACGATTGTGATGGATGGCAATACGAATTGGGTAAAAAAAATTGCAGGCGAAAGGAAGGCGATGAAGAAAAAGTGTATGCTAGAAAGGTGTTTGGGACAAATCAACGAATAAAGGTGTTTCCTAAAAAGGAAACGAGCCAGTGAATTTGGGACAATCCAAAAAGAAATACGAGTAAATTATTGTAGAACAACAGGACGTACTCTAAATACCCGGCCGGGCGTTTCTTCCTTTGGGAAACGGCAGGCTCGGGCAAACTCTATAGATAGAGAGTGTTTTTCATCCTAAACGTAACTCCGTTTTTTCTCCTGTTTTATTTTCACAATCTCTCGAAACTCGTTAACTCAATAATTTGATAAATAATTGGGCGAGCACCTATTAAATGAACTATACAACTCCATAATATGCACATTAAATACCAAATCAAACGTACTAAACTAGGAGTTTATCTATCTCGCATAACTTTATCCGGATGACTTATCACGAATTGAATGTATGAATCTTTTCTATCATCTTGAAACTTATATTAGTGATATAGTAGTTGCATAGGTTTAGATCTCGAATATCAATGATTTGGGAAATCTAGGAATTGGCACCACAAGATAAAGTTTTTCCATAGATAAAGCTTTTCCATTTGTGTAAAGTTTGATTGAATTGACACTACTCCTTCTTGTTGCGACAACGACAACTTCTGTTTAGAGAGTAATTTCCTTCTATGAAACTTATTATGACAGATTTTCAAAATAGAATAGTTATTCTATTTGTATAGGAGACGATTGAATGAATTATATTATTATTGTATAGAATGAGATGGATATTTTCAACAAAATTGAAAATGTGACTATTCTTCGACTATGTCAAGGCATGCCGATTCGTCGAAAACAATTATCATACAGCATTTTATAAAAAATGGTAAGGATATTATATCCTACCTCCATCTCGCCGCAAGTGATCAACTTCTTTTTAGCACGTGATTTAAGAAAATACTCCATCTGTTCCATGTTACCCGCATTTTAAATCTAGGTCATAAATTTATGATTGATTTTTTAATATAATTAAATTAGTATTTTTAGTTTAATGAGATATCACTTAATAAAGAAACACTTAATTAACTCTGATATCTACTCCCTCCATCCTACCACAAGTGATCAACATTCCATTTTGAATTGTCTCACCATAAATGATCAATTTTCTTTTTAGTTTCAAACATAACTTCAGCCATTTGTTACTTTTTTTTTCTTCTTTCTTACTTTGTTTTCTTTCTTACTTTATTCTCTCTTTATCTCTCTTACTTTTTCCTCTCTCATACTTTACTCTTTCCACTTTAACTCAATATATATCATTTTCTTAAATCCAGTGTTCAAATAAATACATCAATTGTAGTGGGACAGAGGTAGTATTAATTAAATACTCCCTCCGTCTAACTTTAGGAGTCCTTGTTTACCAATTTTTGGTGTTAGGAGTCTCGGCTGACTTATTGCATAAATAGTAATAATCCCTACATTCCACTAATTTTTTTTCACTCACATTTTATTATAAAACTAATATAAAAAAAAGTAGGACACATTCACTACCTTTTTTCACCAACTATTTGTTACATTTCTTAAAACTCGTGCCGAGCTCAAATGAGACTCTTAAAGTGGGACGGAGGGAGTACTATAATTCTTACTTAAAACAGAAATGTGTAAGTAGTTTGATTCGAGTCAAAATAGAAAAGTGCGAGTAAGATGGGTCAGAGAGTAATAATTAATAAGTTAAGTAAAGAGATTAAAGTATAGGGAGAAAAAAGTAGGGGAAAGAAATACATAATAAGGTAAGAAAAAGAGAAAATAAAATAACAGAGAGAAGATATTACTACCTCCGTCCAAAAAAAATAGACAAATTTTACCATTTCAGGCCATCCATCAAAATTAGATCAATTCTAAATATGGAAACTTTTAAACAAGGAGTATTAACCATACACATCATCATTCTAAATGTAGACCCCATAATCCTTTAACACTACTTCCACCACATTTTCCTTCTCTATCTCTCTTACTTTACCAATTACGCATTAAAACTCGTACCATTTACAAATTTTTTTATTTTTTATGTACGGAGGTAGTGTTTTTTTACCAAAAAATAAATCAATCACTTGCCATGGACAACCTAAAATAGAAAGTCCCCTACCTCGACAAAGACACTGGTAAATGCTACTCCCTCCGTCCCTGAAAATTTGTCACCTATTTTTTTTCCTCCGTTCCTTAAAATTTGTCACCTATTACTTTTACCATTTTTGGTAGTGGACCCCATATTCCACTAACTCACCTCCACTAATATTTTATTATAAAACTAATATATAAAAGTAGGACTCACATGCCACTAACTTTTTCAACTCACTTTCTATTACATTTCTTAAAACCCATGCCGGGTCAAATGGTGACAAATTATGAGGGATGGAGGGAATATCATTTTTACAAAATAAGTATTGAAAAGAAACAACTCAATTGTCTTAGGATGGAGGCATCATTAAATTGGTTGTTTGATAAAGGAAAATATATGCATGAATCGAACAATATATAGTTAACTGTTGAGACTTGAGAGTACTAAGGAATTACTCTCTCCGTTCTCCATAATTTGTCACCATTTGACCCGGCATGGGTTTTAAGAAATCTAGTAGAAAGTGAGTTGAAAAAGTTAGTGACATGTGGGTCCTACTTTTATATATTAGTTTTATACTAAAATGTGAGTGGAAGTGAGTTAGTGGAATATGGAGTCCACTACCAAAATGGTAAAAGTGAAAGGTGACAAATTTTTAGGGACGGACGAAAATGGAAATAAGCAACAAATTTTCAGGGACGGAGGAAGTAATACAATGTGAAGAGGAAATGAGTTGGAAGAATTTAGGATTCATTACCAAAAATAGTAAAAGTGAAGTGGGACAATTAATAAGGGATGAACCAAAATGAAAATCTAGGACACATAATTGAGGAAGGAGGAGTACTAGTTTTATACTTCCTCTGTCCATAAAAATGTGGGCAATGGGTATGGCACGGGATTTAGATAAAATTTGTAAAGTAAGAGAAAAGAGAAGAATGGTATGATAAAGTAAGAGAGATGATGAGAATGGTAGTTAAAGTAGTGTTAGTGGATAGTGTGGCCTATATTATTAAAATGATATAACTTTCCAAAAATGGAATGCTCATATTTTTGTGAGACAAACGGAAATGGAAAATGCACATATTTTATGGGACGGAGGGAGTAATAAAATATGAGTGAGATAAAGTTAGTAAACAATGTGGTCAATTACCAAAAGTAGTAAAAAAAACAAATGAGATATTTATTAATGGACGAACAAAAATGACAGAATGGAACGATTAATGGTGACGGAGGGACTAATTAACTAGGGTCAAGTTATTTTGGCCAGCTGGGCCGACAGATGAGTTCTTCGTTAAACTACAAAAAAATATAGAAACTGGAACAATTCCCTCCGTACCTTGTTAATTAAGGCACTTATTTTGAACACGGAGATTAAGAATAGTGAGTTAATTGGATGATAAATAAAGTAAGAGAGTGTTATTTTTAGCAAAAATAGAAATGATTCAATTATCTCGATACTTCCCAAAATAAAAAAAAATGACTCAATTAATAAGGAACAAAAGTAGATCCTAATATCGAATAGAGTAGTTATTGAATAACCTATCATATTATATGTGATACTCCCTCCGTCCGCCATTAGAAGTCTCATTTATGGATCACGGATTTTAAGAAATGTTAAGAAAAGTGGATGGAAAAAAGTTAGTTAAATATGGTTCCCACTTGTATATATTAATTTTAAATGAAATGTGAGTGAAATGTGTTAGTGGAAGGTGAGACCCTATTACTCCCCCTGTCACACTTTATCATTTTTTGGTGTCCCACTTTAAGAGTCCCGGTTGGAATATTCCATAAATGGTATTAGGCCCCACATTCCACTAACCTTTTTCCACTCACATTTTATTATAAAACTAATATAAAATAGTAGGACTCACATTGCACTATCTTATTTTCCTTTACATTTCTTATACCCGTGCCGAACTCAACCGAGACTCTTAAAGTAGGACGGAGGGATTACTATTTATGGAAAAAGTGAAACGAGACTCCTATTCGCGGACGGACTAAAATAGAAAAATGCGACTCCTATTCGCAGGGGAAGTAATAGGTTAACTAATGATCGCTTAACCGTTTTAGCTATGTTGCTCAACTATGAATGTAAATAATTGCTGTCTTAGCCTGAATGATGAGACGTGTTTTTTTTTTTTTTGCCATAATTCACTCACATGTCTCTTACTTTATTTTTATTTTTTTCTTTCTTACTCCATCCATTCTCTATAGTAGATGCGTTTCTTTTCGGTGCAAAATTTAAGAATATTAAGTTAAGTGAATTAAGTAAAAGGAGAATAGAGTATGAAAGAGATAAAAAAGGCATAGAGATAAAGAAAGAATAAAGTAAGAGAGAAGAAATTTATTATTTTTTCTAAAAAAGGAAATGTTCAACTATATTGAGACAACTCAAAAAGGAATACGACTTAGTTTCATATGAACATAGAAAGTTCTTTATTATCTTTCTTACTTTATTCTATCTTTCTCTTTGTTAATTTATTCTCTTTCATACTTTTCTATTTACTAGTGTATAGTTTAATTTACCAAACACCACTACCTAAATTCCTGTTTTAAAATAGAAACATCTCATTTAGAATGGGACAAAAGAAATACAAATTTATTATTATTTACTATACTAATTATAACTTTATTAAATTTTATTTCTCAAATATTATAGACTAATAAAAAGTAAAGTTGTCATGCTAAAATGCTGCATTATGTACCAGTGGTCAAACAATATGACCAGGACACAACAACGATATACTATAGTCCAACATTTACAACGCAGATTCAGGGCCCATTTTTGTAACCATCTTACAACCCCCACCCCCATCCACCCCTGATTTATGAAATTTATTTTCCTGAAATAATTACAAACTCCTGAATTTTATCAGTCTCTAGAAAATCATCTTCCCTCTATTTATTTCTTTGCCATCACACTTAGGTACTCCATCCATCCCTTTCCCTATGTACCCGAGTCATATTCTTTTTTTAATTGTCTTAGTGTAACCGAATCATTTTCCTTTTTAATAAAAAAGCAACCTTTCTTTTCTTTTATTTTATTCCCTCATCTCTATCTTTACTCTTTTCCCACACCCTCCATTCCAAAGTAGTCGGAGCGTTTCTTTTCAGCACCAATTTAAGAAAAATTATGTTAGTGAGTTAAGTAAAAGAAAAATAAAGTAAGAAATGAAAAATATAGAGAAATGAGGAGAAAATAAGTAAGTGAGAGTAAAGTAAGTGAGAGGAAATGTGTTAAAACTTTTATTAAAAAGGTAAACTATTATGAAATGTATTAAAATGATAAAATCACTCCACAACCGTAGAACAGAGAAGGCACTTTATTTTCCATTACTTAACTCATTTATATAATTTTTCTTTTAATCCCGTGCCGAAAAGAAATATCTCTATTATAAAGGGACTGAAGGGATGGAGAGAGTACATTTCATCTGCAGATGTAAGGTTCTTTTAAATGTACTAAAAAGGAGTAGATATTTCGATAAACAGTAAATAGAAGAATAATCAAATACTATCATTTTTATTGCAGTGTCAGATAAGTGGTGCGTACTCGCTTCTAAGATCTACTACTAACATATAAATAATGAACATTTATATTCTATTCAGCTGAAAACACTCTTAAATAATGTGTGTTTTTATATAAATATTTCTGTCCTATATTGGCAGCAGCACCCCACCCCACCCCACCCCACATCTATATTAGAGCAAGATTAGATTAGAATCACACACATATACTTATTTCTCATTTGAAGGCAGAGGCAAATCATAATGAAATGAATACATCCTCTCTCTGAAAATCTTAGAAAAAAATGAAGGAGATGTGGACAACCATGGCGTCCATCATGGGGGTGTGGGCCTTCGGACAGAGCCTCCTCCACACGGTGTTCCCGCCGGAGCTCCGTTTCGCCTCCCTGAAGCTCTTCCACCGCGTCTTCAGCTACTTCTCCTCGTACTGCTACTACGACATCACCGAGATCGACGGCGTCAACACCAACGAGCTCTACAACGCTGTCCAGCTGTACCTCAGCTCCTCCGCCTCCATCTCGGGCACCCGCCTCAGCCTCACGCGCGGCCTCAACTCGTCCTCCATCACCTTCGGCCTCTCGAACAACGACCGTTTGATTGATTCCTTTAAAGGGGCCACCGTGGAGTGGGAGCACGTGGTCACCCAGCGCCAGTCCCAGACCTTCTCCTGGCGGCCCCTCCCGGAGGAGAAGCGCGGCTTCACCCTCCGGGTCAGGAAAAAGCACAAACACCTCGTCCTCACCTCCTACCTCGACTTCGTCATGGAGAAGGCCAACGACCTCCGCCGCAAGAACCAGGACCGCCTCCTCTACACAAACTCCCGCGGCGGCTCCTTGGACTCCCGCGGCCACCCGTGGGAGTCCGTACCGTTTAAGCACCCCAGCACCTTCGACACGTTGGCCATGGATCCCGCCAGCAAGGCCCAAATCATGGCCGATCTGTTGGATTTCGCTAACGGGGAAGCGTTTTACCAGAAAACCGGCCGGGCCTGGAAGAGAGGATACTTGCTCTACGGCCCACCGGGGACGGGAAAATCCAGTATGATCGCGGCCATGGCCAATTTCCTCGGCTACGACATCTACGACCTCGAGTTAACAGAAGTTAACACCAACTCCGAGCTCCGGAAGCTCCTCATGAAGACCACTTCCAAGTCGATTATCGTTATCGAGGACATCGACTGCTCGATTAATCTCACTAACAGGAACAAGGCCGCCTCCGTCAGGAAAAATATTAGTAATAATAACAACAACAGCTACGATGTAGCGGCTTCGGGTGCAAGCGGCGGCGACGATGGCCCTAACACAATTACGCTCTCCGGTCTACTGAATTTCACCGACGGGCTGTGGTCGTGCTGTGGCAGCGAAAGGATCTTCGTGTTTACGACGAATCACATCGAGAAGTTGGATCCGGCATTGCTGAGGAGCGGGAGGATGGACATGCACATCAACATGAGCTACTGCACCTTGCCGGCGCTCAATATTCTGCTGAAGAATTATTTAGGATACGATCTGGATAACGAGGCGGTGGAGGAATTCGCGGCGGTGATCGAGCCGGCGGAGATGACGCCGGCGGACATCAGCGAGGTGCTCATCAAGAACCGCCGCAACAAGAGCAAGGCCGTCGCGGAATTGCTGGAAGCGCTCAAAATTAGGGCGGAGAAAAGCGGGTTGAAGAAATTAGGGCATAAAATGGTGGGCCATGTGGAAGAGGAAGAGGAGCAGGAGAAGAGGGCTTTGGACGAACAATTGCAAGAAAATGTCAATAAAATTGGAGATGAAATTTGAGTGTTTTACCAATTGGTAAAACAACAAAGGATGAATTTTGAGACAAATTTGATTGCATTATTGTTTTTTTGTGCTTAAATGAATTTAGTTAGTACCAAAAATATCGTACCCAAAAATCGAATCTTTTTTCTGCTGTGTGTCCTAACAAATGCTTCATTTTGCATGTGGTTTGTTTTGCTAGTTTAGTTCACTTATGTTCTGTCTTCCTTGTATAGTAACATCTACATGGGTTGGTGCTTTCTCACATGGTATTAATTCATTTGGCAGTGGTGCCTATTTATTGGAATGTATTGCTTTTACGAAAAGATACAAATTGATAGTAGTGATGTGTGAGTTGTGAAGTTGCATCATTAGGCACATGGGGGTTCTAGTTCTACTTTCTTCCTTGGAGATGTTTCGAGTTTAATTAGGCATCCTCAATATTATTAATGTATGTCCTTTTGATCTATATTCGCATTTTTCAATATCATTTGAATAGATGTTGTTGCACGTGTAACCATAACAACATATGCAAACGAATGTCATGTGAAATTCAAGTGTTAGCCATCAATCCATTATATGTAATTCCTATGCCCGGTAATTAAAAATATATTTTGATTCGACATAAGTTTTAAGAAACTGTTTGACTTTATATAGGAAATGAAGAAAAAAAAGTAAATGGAGTATAGTCCCATTTTAATATATTAATTTTATAATTGAATATGAGTATAATGAGATAAATATATTTTTAAATAACGAACAATACAAAATTATAAAATGTGTCAGGTTTTGACAGTCGAAGGGTATTAGTATATCTATATTTGATTTCTAAACACTTTTACCAATCAAACTGTGACAACACTTAAATCTTTATTAATTAACATGGAGTAAAAGTTGATGCTACTTAGAAATAAGAGCAATTTTTTTTAAATGTGCAAATGGATAATGCAGAAAGATTTTTAAAAAGAAATGCAAAATGTGAGTGACAATCAAGGAGGAAACAGCTCAACAATGACAAGATTTTATGTTGGAATAAAGAAAGATATGAGGAGGAAAAGGGAGAGACCTCATATGATCTGAAAAGTTGACACTTTACATATATATTTACTTTTTAAAAAAGAAATTGGTTTTTGTCTTGATTTTATTACTGAGTTGGAAAAGCAGATTTTGCCTTTTCCAATTTAGCCTAGAAAATAAAGGAGATTAGTTCTTATCCTACGTGGAGACAGCAACCACTACATTGTCAATGATGTTGTATTTATATTATCATGCGTTTCAGATTGTCTGTGTGTGGCGTTTCGGAAAAAGTAAACTTTTTTAATGACAAAAGTTGGTGCTGTGTTATACTTTTTGTTTAGTGCTGCGGTTGTGGTTTCTCTATGACTTGTTTGCTTTATTAAAAATTCAGTTTTATTGGTTATTAATGGTTAATTAGGTCAGGAATTTGTTTGATAGTTGGTTGCTCTCATGCGCCAGGTTTAGTAAATTTGAACTTGTTTTGTGGACTTTTCCACTTCAGACAGCAATTTGGATCCGTGACATGCTTATACTATTTCATTTGTGGATATGGACAAGTTAAATTAATCAAGTTCCCACGTTGTGTTAGTGATCCCAGTTGGATAAGAACTGCAGGAACAAAAAAAACCATATAAGTTTTGTTTATGTTTAATCTAATCTATTAAATATCCGATGTTTTATTTAAGACATCAAACAACGTGACCATCTATGATATAATTCATCTCTAAAACCATAAATTTTGCACCTATTCAGAATTTCCATTTCTCCACTCTTAAGTCAAAATAGATAAATTAAAGTGCGAATTTCATTGTCCATAACTCAATTCAAGAATTTGAGGCGTCAATATATTATTTGTATTTTGATTTTAAATATATTAGGCTTATTTTTTTTATTGATAAATGAAATAAATTGAAATTGAAAGGTTGTGTCAAATTAGATTTAAACCTAAAACCTTTATTTTCAAGTATTAATTACTCTATGACTGGGCTATACGTACAAACAATGCTTATTTATTTGATTTCAAACATTAACCATTATACCAACAGGTCAACACATAAATTAGACTCATTTATCATTCCTCACAATCATTTTGGTTGTAGTTTGGATTGTGCTCATACTTATAAGTACTCCTTCCATATCAATATAGTTAAGTGTTATTACTTTTCAGGATGACCAACTTAGTACTCTCTCGTTTCTGAAAATTTGTTATTTATTTTCATTTTTGTATGTTCCCAAAAATTTATCGCCTTTCACTTTTATGATTATTGATAGTGGACGTCACATTTCACTAACTCATTTATATTCATATTTTTATTATAAAGCTAATATATAAAAGTAGGATCCATATTCCACTAACTTTTTCAACTCCCTTTCTATTATATTTCTTAAAATCTGTGCCGGGTCAAATGGTGACAAATTATTAGTGACGGAGGGAGTAACAATTTTTAACAATTTTCTGTTATGACAAAATATAAAATATATAATCACTCTTTTTTTATTTAATCACACACTTTATTATATTTTATCTCTTAAATTTTATTTTTTTCTCATATTTTATTTTTCTTTATTTGTTCTATTTAATGTAATTTCTTAATTTTTGCATCGAAAATAATGTTTTAATTATTTTGGTACTGAGGGAGTAATTTTTTAGTCAACGGTGATATTTCAATAGCTTGATTATATGACACAAACCATTAGATATTGACTCTACTACTGCAATAAAGTGCTTGTGGCCTGTGGGGAACTGATTTCTAGGGATCCTATCTTAAAAAGTAATGTGTTTTAATATTGGAAAATATATTAAGTGAACGATTGTAGAAAGAATGTCGTGACATTAGATTGAAGTTACAAAATTATATTTAAATTGTGTATGACTGAATATAAAATATCAGTACAATTGGGAAATTCAATTAATTGGGCTGGCTATATACGACAAAAGTTGACACTGATAATGTTATATATAGTCCAAAGCTTCATGATCTTTAGGTAGAACACTGTGTTTGTTTATTCCATTTTCTATTCATTGGGACTTGAAGAAACAAATTTTTATGGATAAAAAAAGAAATCCACTAATGATTTCATTAAAATATAGGGAATCAAATTTGAATTGAGTTTTCCAAGTTGCCTAAGCCATTACACTTGTGTTGGCAAAACAAATTAATACACTAATAAAATATTTTAAACTATTTTCAGTGACACGCCAAATATTGCTTTGGATCTTTTGGATCTCGTGTTAACGAATCTTAATGACTTTTAGTGCTTGAGTGGAAAGATAAAATGACCGGATGAAGAGTCTCATACTAACAATAACAACAACAACAATAATAATAAAATAATGAATTTTTCAACAGTCAATTATTTAATTTTAGCTTAGTAAGTGTAAAAATGAACATTTTAATTTTAAAAATATTTTACACACTTATCGATAAATATATTAATTGGTCTAAGAGGTTTCTATACCATTTTTGTTTTGTACAATTTTTTGCCTCGTTTATAAAAGCGTGAGTTTATATCTTTTGGGTAATAAGAAAGTGCATAAAAAAATTAATAAAAAGTGGGTAAAAAAGTTAGTGCAATGAACCCTATTTTATATATTGATTTCGTAGTAAACTGTGAGTGAACTGAGATAGCGGAATATGAGGTTCATTTGCCTAAAATAGTAAAAATGAAGTGAGACTACTAATGGAGATGGGCGAAAAGGGCAAAATGAAACTTCTATACGAGTCCGGAGAAAGTAATAATCATCCATCATTATTTGGTAGTAATTTATATACTTTCAAAGATTCAAATTGCAATAATCAAGATTAGATCATTAATCTTCATGAAAACGATATTCTTGCTTGCCATAAATATATTATAATTACACTGATCACTTGTGTCAATGCATGTTATTATCGTGATTTTCAAAGAAACCAACCACACACAAAAAAAAAAGTTAGATTAGGATGGCAATCCCTCGGTAATTATCGACGAATGCCCATAAGCCACAGCTAAAAAAAATTACCGACAGTAACACCGTTTACCGACGGAAAAATAGGAATTACCGTCAGAAATTTCAGTTGGTAAAATTATTATTTTATGGTGAAAGGTCTGCGTATTCAGGTAATGTCTTATCACGCTTCCAACAGGACGGACGTGTGTTTTGTAGGACAAACCACACAGTCAACATATTCTGTTATGGACTGAAACTTCCATCTCATACGTGTCGTGTGTTTTGCAAAGAAAATCACATAATTCGTATATATTGTTCCACTTAGGTGCTGCTAATTTACACGAGATGCATGTTTTAAGAATGCCAGACTTTTGGTTCCTTCCTAACAATGACTAATTTTAACGCTATAAGCTCGTCGTTCCTTCATGCTCAAGGCGATTAAGTAATGGCGGGAGACTAGGAGTCACCCCCATTGTCTTCAGGATTGCTAATAAAACCAACTTGCCTATCTTTTGCGTCCATCATTTGAATATCTCTTGCATCTAACTTATAGCAAATATTTACACTTTTCTTTCTTCTTCTTCTTGGCCTTATTTTTCTTCGTTCTTCCCAAATGATGCAACGTTGATAAACACGAATTTTCATATTGAAAAAATAGACAGAGAAAAAAGGTAGAAAAAGTTCAAAACTGAAGATCGAAAGAATTAGACCATTTCAGCAGTCGACGAAGGTCCCTTGGCCCGTTGTGGAAACCTCCTGAGCCAAAACCTCTCTCCCAGCGGTCCATCGAGACAAGGTTAGTGGGCCACTGAGATCGCCATGGAAATTCCCTAGAACAGTCAGCGCCTTACTGAGATCGTGTGGCGAGTGCAGTGCATTCAGCCCTAATTCGCTCCAAGACTTGCCTTTTTGAGCCAGAATTGTATCAAATCAGAGAATGATCCTCCAAGTCTATAAATTCTTCACATGGTGATTCATTACAAGTGTCCAGATTTTGAGTTCAAAATTCTCTCTCCAAGATCCACATCTTTCACTTCCATACTCGTTCATCCACATCTTTCACTTCCATGCTTTTTCGTTCATCATTCACTCTTAGAGATTGGAGCAAGACAAGAAGAGAAGGCTAAAAGATTCAAGATTGATCCCTTTGTATTTTGTTTCTTGATTGTTTTAATGTTTATTTCTTTTTTTTATGGATTTTGTTACCTCGTCTATGGGTAACTAGTTTGTTGAATTCTAGGGATTGAGAGTAACTCTTCATATTTATTTAATTCTAATTTTTGATATCCAAGAATGTTATTTACTTTGGTTAATTCCATGGGATAATGTGTCTGGTTGCTTGATAAACAACACAAGATGATTTGATGGCATGTGGGGTAATCGAGAGAGGATCCATGAAGTTCGTGCTCATATTGTTCATGTAATCAGAAGGTGTTCGTTTTGATGAGTTGACCCTAACGAGTCGTTGTGTACAATTTACTCGTTCAAAACCTTAACTCACACACTAGTCTAGGAAAGTAAAGATCGATCCCACGAAGAAAATGGGTCGTTCACAACACTTAGATAATTTGGAAGGGTGTGGAAATGCTATCATGCCTAGAAGGTGGGTTAAGTTAAACTCCTAAATGAAAGATAAAATAAAAACTTATAATAAACATGGGCTAAACTTATCTAACCGACATGTGGCCAAGACTGCACCATAGTGATCATACATGCAACGATAGGAATTTCAACATATTAAACACTCTTATATGCAAAAATAACTCCAAACAGAGTACCTTATGCTATGACTAGGCATAAGTTAAAGCCATAAAAGGAAACTGCATCAACAAAAGTAAAACATATCCGAGTCCTTAAATAACTAAAAAGCTGTAAAAGTGGGTTGCAAGATAGTAGTACAAAAGCATTGAGTATACTCTAGGTCTAAAACTAAGAAACAAACTACTAACTTCTTCTTCTCCAAGCAATAAATGAAACAGGAGAATAAAAATTCCATGACTAAAACCTTAAACTTGAAATAGAACTCGGTCCTAAACTAATAACACGATCAACATTCAAATGAAATAAAAAGAAAATACCCTGAACTGAAAAACTTGCATATGAAATACGACGACAAAGCAAAAAGGGTTCTAGATCTAAACATTCTTGCTAGATAAAATCCGCTAATCCATGTAAATCACTTAGAGATTTATAGATCTTACAAAGATAAACATAAATCGATCACTTAGAATTCCAAACAGGGTAGAATATAGTCGAAGACATGCTAAACCAAAAGGGGATCGGATATATGTAATAATATCGGCGCTCAATAAATGAAAGAACGATTATATGAGCGGTAGATAAAAATCAACTCTTGCCATAAGATAACGAATTCGCATATCATGAAATCGACGAATGACCGATGGAGAAATGATGTGCGCTCCTCTTCGTGTCGCTCTCTTCTTTCCTTCTCTTTAAAGCGTGTGTAGTTTATCGTTGCGAGCTGCTCAAGTTGGACAGTCGACCTGATTAGGCCAGCCTATTTCCGCCAAAATGCAGGTGAGTGGATCCGGTAAAAGCTCAGACTGATCAACTCGGCTTGTATCAGCCCCGAGTGAGAAGAAACAAGGAACTAAAAGGAGTGCGATCAAAAACCTTAACCCACTAATACTATTAACTAGTATAGGGAAGTAAGGATCGATCCCACAGAGATGGGGCATTGGACATTTGTTTGTGTGACACGGCTTGGGCTTGGCTGCTGCCACGCTTTCTAGGGGGTGAGTTAAGTTTAACTACTGGGTTTGGAAAGGAAAACTAAACTGAACAACTAAGCTAAACTACCTAATCAACTCAAACAAACTTTCCATAAATTAAGTTAGGAAAGTAGATAAGAAAACAGTAAATTGGCTCATCACCCCTTCTTGGGGTGGAATACAGAACAGGAAATGGAAATTTTGCGAGAAACAACACCGAATCGAGAACTAAATCAGAACGGATGTACAGAAATCAAGAACAAGGAATTGGAAAGAACTCTGGTTTCAGCCCCTGGAAGAGAGCTGAGACCCTACCTACTCTAAGGAGATTGATGAGAACCCCCTCCAAACTCGATGCAGAAATGAAATTGGGAGAACTCTCTTCTCTTAGTGTGTTGGGCTTATATAACCCTAGGGTACCAGCTCCCTGAAATGATGTTTGATAAGGCTAATTTCATGCATTGGTTATGTGGTAAAATTCTGTGATTTCCTGGGTCTGACAAGGTTTTACAAGCCAGGTGTGTAGAGAAATCGCCAGCCCTAGGAAGAAGATGAAGATTGCCTGTAGGAAGAAGCTGGCGGGGAAAAATGAGCGGAAGAAGGAAGAAGTTACTAGAGTGAGGAGCATCAAATTGGAGGGCAAAATAGGGAACACAAGAACAGTCTAGAAGCTCTATCCACTATAAATAAGAGCATGCGATCAACATGAAGATATCTCGTTCCATCACTCTTTCGGATCTTAGCTTAGTATTTCCACTTCTCTACACACACTATCACGGGGAAATGTCGTGGGGGTTCACGTTTCTAGTTTGGTTGTGGCGTACCACCGTCTCTACGGGGGCGAAAAAACAATTGTTATTTGATTTCCAGTTTACATTTCGTACTTCCCGAGTCTTCGTTGTTCGAAGCTCGGTTCTATTTTGTTATTCTCCCTGAATATTTCATATTTTGCTATGGATGTTGCTACTTTTGTTTCGTTTACCCTATTGCAGTGTTGTTGGTTTGATTTGTTGGATATTGTTGGTTGATTTGAGTTTGGAGTTGGAATTGTATGGAGTTTTGAAGTTGATCGGTTGAATCTGGTTAAATCTGTAAAGATCGAAGATGGAAATGATGTTTGATTGTTTAGGATGGCTTGGATCCGGAGTGAATTAAGCGTCCCGTGGCTGGATCTATTTATTTTTGCATGATTGAGATATTTAAATTCTGCATTCTTGTTCGTTTATTGTGTCTATCGGTTTAATTTTAGTTTGCCATGTTTTGATCTTTGTTTTACCCTGTTTTCACTGATTGTTTCATGATGAAGTTGGAGATGATGATGTCGTTGTTAGATAGTCCTTAGATAGTTAAGTTGCAGCTTTTCCAGTCGTACTATGCAGTTTTTGGGAAATGGTCCCCAAAGTTTCGCTTTTCGTCTGTTTATGATAGCTTAGGAAGTTGTTTACCCAGTCTAAACCCTAAACCCTAAACCCTAAAGTCATTTCAGATACTTTATAGTCATTATGCATGTCCCTGCCTAAGTCTAGCTGTTAGAGTAAACTATTTCATTTACCTAGTCTAGGAATTAAAGCTCAACCACAAAAATTGCGTGGCAGCAGCCAAAAATAGCTCCAGGTTTTGAACATGTTTTCTTACACATCCGTCTCTGTAGATTCGATCCCTACTTCCATGTACTAATCTTTTTAGCTATAGCGGGTTGAGGGTTTTGAAGGGCGAAGGAAGTGATTGTGTGCCCAACGACAGGTTACCCAAGGATTCTCTGAGTTCCTACACCCCGTGTCTAGTGGATTCTCTGGATCGGGGGATTTTATTTCAAACAAATCTCGCTTACTCTTTGACCACTCTTCAATGTTGCTGCCCTTCACGTCTTTAAGTGGGGTCTCTAGTCTTCTCCAATTTAGATTCTGGCTGGCTCCGGTAGATTATTAACTTGATCAGCTTGCTACCGCCCTTTTTCTCCTTCTTTTCTTGACTTCTGTCTTCGCCCTCTTGATTTGTGCAACATCTGGTTTATGGCGAAATTCACACACACCTGGCTCAAAAAGGGTCGTTAGTTCACGGATTTAGGTGCAGTTTTACTATGGAACACATGCATGAAATGAGCCTCATCAAGAAATCAGCTGTTGAGATGAAAACCAATATAGTAGATCATGAAATCGACAATCGACGATGGAGAAATCAGCTTTTGCGATGAAATCTGATGTAGCAGATCGTGAAATCGCCAATTAAGATAAAGAAATCAACTCTTGCGATGAAGATTTTTAATTGACGATGGAGATTGTTGAGCATGAGCTTGAGCGATGGAGATTGCAACAAATCAGCATGAGTGTTGTTGCATTTTGTTGAAACGATTGTCTTTATTGAGGAAGAGGAAGGTTCTCTTGTTGTTTCGCCATAACGCCGCGTCGACAGGATCGCTAACCTCTTAGACACCGGTGATGGCAGAGAGGGAGATGAAGTTTTAGGAGGTGAAAGAGGAGCAGAAGAAGGTAAGGGCGCAGGAGTGGAGTTCTATCGACGTTGCGAGCGGTGGCAGGATGAAGGAGGGCGTCGCCGACTAGTTGGTGTTTTGATTTTGCATGAGCAAATTTTGGTGAAGCGTTAATATACCATGAAATATGGTTTCCAAAGGAGAGCATCTTTATCAATATGAGTAGGGTTGTACCTAGTATTGCTGCATCGAGCATGTTCTTTGTGTTGAATGTTGGTTTCGGGTTACAAGAGATAAAAGTAGTCGGGCGTAATACAACCCAAGAAGAAATACAGATGGAAAAAACTGAAACAAGATTACAAGGAAAATTCGAAACAAGTAAACCGTGAAAGTTGTTAGCCGAGTCGAGGAGTCCTCTTTCCGCAAGACGAGATACGCCCCGATAGTGCTCTTCGGATTGGCGTTTCGTCCCCAAAGATAAAATGGCTACGTCTCTGATGAAGCAGCACCGCTATCAGCAGAGCTCCAGCGAACTGGATGGAGGTGAGGGCAGAGCTTCGACATAAGAACAATACAAGAGAGGGGGAGAGCTTATGCTTTGTAGAATGCTTGTGAATTGGTGTATAGAATGCAAGAGTATGCATGCCTATTTATAGGCCAAGCCCACTCATTTGAATTGATGGAGTCAACTAGGGGTGTCGAAACGAGTACCCGCGGGTACCCGCACCCGATTTTGGCCAAAATTGTTGTCCCGATACCCGTCCCGCATTATGTCGGGTATTACCCGATACCCGAGTCGGATATCCCGCACCCGACACGGCGGGTACCCGACCCGACCCGAATTTATTATTATTATTATTATTATTATTATTATTATATTTTTTGTAAATTTTTTTTTATTATTTGAATTATCCTCAACTTGTTGATCGTTATCCATAATAGTGTTAGTATTTTGATGCATCCTAAAAAACATAAAAGACTTCAGAAATAATTAGACATTTTAATTAGTAGCATTCCATAGGATATGCTCTGTATACATAATGCAGTGTAGCATATGCTACTTTATACATAATGCATATGTTGTATACTAGTATATATTAGTAATAGAATACATATGCTATTAATAAATATATATGTGCTACTGTATATATAATGCATGTTTGTGTAGCATATGCTACTGTATACATTAGTAATTAAATACATATGTTTATGTATAGTATAATACTATTGGTATCTGTATGCTTAAAAACATATTTTATTTTTAATAGAAGAAAAAAGACAAAAAAATTATATATTAAAATCCGAGTCAATGAACGGGATAATTTAAAAATAAAAAATTACAAATACCAAACATAAATCGGGTAATTTTTGGGATTATCGGGTATCTCGAGCGGGTAGCAGGTATACCAAAAATATGATTACCTGATCCCGACCCGTTACCCGTTTTCGTCGCGTAGCGGGTACCCGATACCCGTCGGGTATCGGGTCGGGTGTGCGGGTACCCAATACCCGCTACCCGTTTCGACACCCCTAGAGTCAACACTCATAAAGTGTGTCATGATGGCTAGATTGTAACCGCCAGGGGTTACTAGCCGTTACGAACGTTACAAACGTCGACCATGGAGCATGAACCCGGACGGATGTATCTAGACACCTCTCACGTAGTTGTTCATTCCAGAAATGTATCTGGACGACCCGATCAATGTGCACGCATTCTACGAAGCCACATTATTTTATCCACGTGTCCAAAATAATATTAATAAATTATTTAAATAATTAATTACATATCTCCATTTATCGTGACATACTTTAATATATTATTTGTCACTCACCGAGAATCGATTTAGAGAAAGTGAATATACTATAATCATCTACTCGAAGCGTAGATCGATTATAAATTATTTAATTATTTCAAAATTAAATAATCCTTCACTTGTATGACTCGATCCAATTGCGTTGACCGAACTACGATTCCAACATTGGAACGGAGTCACAACTTGATCATGGCTTAAAATAAGGGGGAGTATTAGTTTTATATTGAAATGGGAAAAAGGCACAACTTGATCATGGCATAAAATAATAGAGGTAACTTGAAAAATCAGAGCATCATCTCAATAATAAATAACTCAAAAGAAATAGTATCACAAAATTTTGTGAACTCAAGAAATACTACTATTTAGCGAAAGTGTTCAAGAGCGAATGATGCCATGTATGATGACACGACACATTCAGAATATTCAATGAGATATACTTCTTCATTGAACTTGCTCAACACCATCCTTCGTCATCGCCGCTAAACCTGCAAGTTTTATAAACATAAACAGGGTTAAGTACTTGATGCACTTAGTGGACTAATACTGAAAAAATATTTTAAAAAAATAACTCCCTCTGTCCACCAATACAAGGCCAAATTTGACCGGGCACAAATTTTAGGAAATGTAGTAGAAAGTAAGTGGAAAATGTTAGTGGAAGGTGGGTCCTACTTTTATATACTCCTTTCGTTCCATGTTCATTGAGTCATTTTTTTTATTTTGGGAAGTTCCAAATTAATTGAGTCATTTCTATTTTTGGCAAAAAAGTAATCCTCCTTTTTACTATACTCTCTCTTCATCTCTCTTATGTTACTCTCTCTTACTTTTTTCACCATCCATTTAACACACTATTCTTAAACTCCGTGCCGAAAAGAAATGCTTCTATTAACAAGGAACGGATGGAGTATTAGTTTTATATTGAAATGTGAGTGAACTAAAGTTAGTGGAATGTGAGGTCCATTACCAAAGTAGTAAAAAAGCTAAGTAAGACTTTTATTGGTGGACGAATGAAAATTGCAAAATGGGACATTTATTGGTCGACGGATGGATTGTTTATTATGCCATTATCAAGTGAACTCGGAGTTTTAATTTTGAAAGGGCCCAAGACACTAAAACATGAACATACATGACAGGGAATTTGGCCACGTTCCAAGTCACTAGACCTGCCAACTCGAAGAGACGATGCTCGATCTACGGGGTATACACTATCCTTAGTAAGGACTCACTCCCTAGTCACACTCAGATTCGATTAAACATACATGACAAAGCCACTTCAGATATGTAGCAGAGAAACACAAAAATATGCATGATAAATATATTCTACATCATTTTCACGTCAAAATTACTTAGGACATAGTTATTACTCCCTCCGTCTACGAATAAGAGTCTCGTTTTTCATTTTGGTCTGTCCACAAATAAGAGTTTCGGTTCATAATTACCATAAATGGTACAGAGACCCCACATTCCACTAACTCATTCCACTCACTTATCATTTAAAACTAATATATACAAGTGGGACCCCTATTCACTAACTTTCTTCCACCCAGTTTTTTTAACATTTCTTAAAACCCGCGCCATTTAGAAATGAGACTCTTAATCATGGACGGAGGGGGTATTTAAAAAGAAAGCCTACCTCGTTCCCTTAAATCCTCAACTTTGTTTTTCCGTTCCATTCTCAAATAGCATGCAAAAGAAATCATCATTATTGAAGAACATAACATGCAAAAATTAGACATTAGGAAAATGATTTAATTAAAACAATGCATGAATCTTAAATGATGTTAAATCTTACCCTTCGATCTTCGTTACAAAATTCTCAAAATTTTCCTGACTTGAATGTGTCATCTTCATCCCTCTATTGATTCTTTTCCGCGGCCGCCTGAGCTCCCTACGTCCATCGGCCTCAGTACTCACATTATTTATCTTTTCCCATCATTTTAATACAAGCAACCCAACCTCTTCATGAAGCATCTTCGGCCCAAAATGATGCAGTAGAAGACAAGACTTGGAGGCTAAGAAAAATATATTTTTGCTTCTACAAATTAGTTAGTAAAATTAGATGGAAAATTAGGTTTTTCTTTTTGTTTCTTATAGTTATTTTTGCTTATAATTTTTTTAGTTATTATCTTTCCATAAGTTTAGGATTTCCCTTTATCTATATAAAGGCCTCATTGTTGAACTTAAAAGACAGACTTTGAATTATAATTTGATATTGAGTTTTTATACTCCAAAGTTCTCAATAAGTTTGAGTTCTTTATCTATCAGTTCACTCATTCTCGTACTTTTCTTCGTTCATTTTGCATCAATTGGTATCACGATCCAGGTTGATTATCAATGGCTGAACGTAGACATGGCGGCAGACGTAGCGATGCTCATGGCAGCGGTCGTGGTGAGGGACGTGGAGATCTCCCAAACGAAGAGGTTGCACGACAGCGTGATCTGCGCGACATCGAGAACGATGATCTGAGACAACAGGTTCGAGACCTCTAGCGCGACATCGAGAACGGTGATCTGCGACAACAGGTTCGAGAACTAAAGCAACGATTGGCACGATTGGAGAAGCATCGGGGAAATCCAACCCGATGAGATCTAATGCGTCGGAGCGTCGACGGTCCGTTATTCAACGACGTCTACGGTGGTCAGTCTAAGCCCGTATACGACAAGGATATATTGTCGACGCCGGTGTATGATGAGCCCGTATACGACGAAGATATATTTTCGATACCGGTGTATGATGAGCCCGTATACGACGAAGATATATATTCGATACCGTTGTATGATAAGTCCGTATATGACGTGGATATATTGTCCATGCCGGTTTATGATAAGCCAGTATACGACGAGGCTATATTTTATGAGCTCCCTGGATTGATGAGCAAATCCCTGCCTCCTTCTAATGCCTCCTTCTAAGAAATTTGACGATGCTGACGAAGACGAAGGTGCTAATGAAAGTTTGTTTGATAAAGTGGGACTGTTTGAAACATCAAAAGGCGGATCTTTTACTTCAAGTTCTGTCGTTGCCAAGAAAAAGAAAACCATAATGGAGACGCAAAAGAACATGTTTGATGAAGGCTTCTCATGTACTGACTCGAAGGAGATACACTCTTATGCGAAAGATATCAAGTACGGAGAAGATGGTTTAAATCAACATAAAGCTTCTATTGCATTAATTTCTAAAGTAGGGGTTAATAGTGACCCTCTTCTGTTACCAAGGTCCCCGAATAGTGAGAAAAGTTGGGGAAGTCCAAATGATTTAGTGAAATTCATTTCAGGGACGGAAGGTAAAAGGAAAGATTAACACAAGTGGCCTTCATTTGGTGTGTCTATTTGTGAAATTGTCAAAATTGTTTGCGTACGTGAAACGTGACGATGAAGACAAAGTAGACTCGAGGATGAATCTTTTTCAAGAAGGGAAGTATGATGCAGAAGAAGACAAGACTTGGAGGCTAAGAAAAATATATTTTGAGTTTTATTTATTTCCTAGTTAGTAAAATTAGTAGATGGAAAAATATTAATTGTTTTTACTTCTACAAATTAGGTTTTTCTTTATGCTTATTTTCCTTATAGTTATTTTTGCTTATAATCTTTTTAGTTATTTTCTTTCCATAAGTTTAGGATTTTCCATTATCTATATAAAAACCTCATTGTTGAACTTAAAAGACAGACTTTATAATAATTTGATATTGAGTTTTTATATTCCAAAGTTCTCAATAAGTTTGAGTTATGTATCTATCAGTTCAGTCATGCTCTGATACCAATTGATGCAAAATGAACGAAGAAAGGTACAAGAATGACTGAATTGATAGATAAAGAATTCCATCTTATTGAGAACTTCAGAGTATAAAAACTTAATATCAAATTATTATTCAAAGTCTGTCTTTCAAGTTCAACAATATGGCCTTTATATAGATAAAGGAAAATCCAAAACTTATAGAAAGAAAATAACTAAAAAAATTATAAGTAAAAATAACTATAAGGAAAATAAGCAAAAAGAAAAACCTAATTTGTAGAAGGAAAAACAATTAATATCTTTCCATCTACTAATCTTACTAACTAGGAAATAAATAAAACTCAAAATATATTTTTATTAGCCTTCAAGTGGTCTTCTACTCTACTGCATCACAAAACATTTCTTTGGTCTTCTACTCTACTGCATCACAAAACATTTCTTCTCTCTTTCCATTTAATTCCTTCCAGCCCAAACAAGTTTATTATTCAAACAGCAGACCTAAACTTAATTAAAATTTCAGCCGAACTCATAACTAATATATTCCAGCCCAATACCTATTAACTCTAATGTCCCAAGACTTAGTTGAATCCGGCCCATAAATGAGTCCATAGAATAAGTGCAGCTTGACTTCTTCTCCCTGAGTCGTTCCACTCTTGGACAACTAAGCTAAGTCCATAATCTCTCTTCCCTTTCTCTATCTTCTTAAATTTCGAAATGCTCACTTGCCAAGAGATAGTGATGAAGATTTGATTTCCATTTTTGCTCCTATCTCTCAATTTCTTGTTTTCTTGACGAAGAAAGTGATGAATGAACGTGCTATAGGGTGAGAGGGTACGTCAAAATTTGCTTGTTTGTTGAGATTCGGCAAAACTGATTTTCCTCTTTCTCAGGATATGGTGGACGACTGCAGATCATGTAAGAAATTACGGCAACAGAAATTTCTGATTTGGGATTTTCAAAAGTGGGCTTCATCACCAAGTGTTGCACTAGATCATAGTTTAGGCCAAAAGTGTATATTTAAAAATTCATTTCCTTGTAGAATAAAAGAGGTTAGTTTACTTGTAATAAATACGGAGATCAATATGCTTAAGAAAATAAAATGGAATTTTTCCTCCCTCAGATTTCAAATACTTGATCGAATAAAACGTGAAATAACATGGGCTTGAAAAAAAAACTTAGCTACATAACCGAATTTCAACCCACTTACAAACCCGAATTCACTAACTTGAAACTCCTACCTAGTAGCGACATCGCCCTTGCTAGTCAATCAGATAGGCAAAGTTCAAAACAAAACATGGCTTGACATAACCATTGCAACTTTAACTTTTCTCATAAAACCTTTTTGATACATACCGCATACTTCTTTTATCAAATGCCGAACACATACTTTCAAAACTTCTTTTTCCTCATAAGCATATTTGGAACAAAACTCATTTCTATCGGTCAAGCCGAACTCATAACTTTCAAACTTCCTTTTCCTCGTAAACATATTTGGAACCAAACTCATTTCTATCGGTCAAAGCCGAACACAAATATTAACCAAGGCTAACAGTTCATAAGCACTCATTAAGTAACACACATTGCCATATAACATAAATAACATCACTTTCACTTTATGGAAATAGCACTCTTCATAAGATTGCACATTAAATAGCAAACTCGCACTTAATATCATATCTTAAATAGAAAGCACACCAAATACTTTTCATAAAAACTGTAAACATACTTTAAACTGAAAGCTCGCTAAAACACTTTAGTTCGAAAGCCCACCTCGTTCGCTTAATTTCCTTAACTTGAATTTCTTGTTCCGATCTTAACTCGTGGAGATAATCCTGACTTCATTTCTTTGGGTGGCTGTCGGATTTTGTTTAAGCTGGAGTTGCAAGGCAGCTCATTTTACCTAACACTCTCTCGAGCTGTGCACCTATATATATACTAAATTATGGAGTTGGTTGGGATTTGGTCAAAGGGGTGTGTGCAGAGAGAAATATGCTCTCTTGGCTTCTTGCTTAGACTTTAATGGAGTTTGTTTACTTGTTGCAGCTCCTGCAACCTATTAGGATTTGGTCAAGATTTTGATTAGGGACAACCCAGCTCTTCCTTGGCTCTTTGTTAACTACTTTTGACATTTTGTGTAGATGTACTCATCTTCAATAACTCCTCCTTGTTTGAATGCTGCAGGTTTGCAGGCTGTTGGAAATGCATGGCTGTCTCATTTCTACTAATACGGTGGCTGCTATGTGGCTGATTTTCAAGCATAAAATAATTCGGGCTCAAGAGAAATTAGACATAGTCCAACACTTGTACTTTATCATTATGGACTGGATTGCTTATTTGGACTTGAATTCCTTTGTACTAAACGAACTTCTAAAATTCTCTTGATCGATCTTAAATGTCCAATGCTCCTTGGATCGTCTTAACGATTATATGTAAAAAAAATTTGTCTAGTCACTCGGCGTCCCTTTTAAAAGCTTAAAAGACGTCAAAAAGTCGGGGTGTTACAAGTACGAAGATGAATAGATGTGCCCTAATTTAAATATCTACTTCTTCCGTTCCAAAAGAGTATGCACTTTGGGTTAAGCACGGGTTCTAATGCAAAATTGGTAAAGTAATAAAGAGGTAGAGAGAAAGTAAATAAAGTATTGTTAGTGGAGAATGAGTCTCACCTCATTAGATAGAACGTGCATATTCTTTATGGGACAAACTGAAAGGAAAGAGTGCATATTCTTGAGAGACGGAATATTATAGTATCTCTATTACGAAAACGATGAAATTTTTGTCTTGGCGACAAAGTGACATTTAAAACTTCGGAATATTATTTCCTAAGTCGTAGATCGTAACGTACAACATAATGACACATAGCTTTTATAGTGGCTAAAAAGTAATACTTGGAAGTTTGTTGAACACCAGGGAATTAAACAGAAACAAGTTTTAGAAAGCTGAACCAAAGGTGTAATGGTAGTAATGAATATCTTTGTGAGAAGATAATTAACATGGATTATTTGGGCTTGAGCATAAGGAAGCGTTTGGGTGAATAAAATCGGAAAAGCGAGTAGGCTGAGATGGAAGCAGTTATGATCATTAAAACTGCTGCTACATATCCACATATCAATGCTCCGCCTATTTGATAACAGAATCTGGTGAACCTGTTGCATAGCTTCATCCATTGGAAGCTCTTCGCGCCGGTGATCGCAATTGCCGACCCTTGGACTGCCGCTGCCGTCGCGCCAAACACTGTGTACGCTGCAGCCTGTATATTACACTCGTTAAATACTTCCTCTGTCACTCTATAGCTAAGTCGTACGTATTCCTTTTTCGGGTTGTCCTACTATAGCTACGTCATTTTTTTTTTTTGACAGAAAACAACAAATCTCACCTATTTTACTTTATTCTCTATTTCCTTAATTCAATTATAACAATTTGTTTATATCTTGTGGTCAAAATTAATGCCTCTACATTATTGTGACCATGAAATGTTTGCAGTTGTAGTTGGTTGCGATACAGGTTTGTTGTGTGCATTTTAGCCATTAATATCCCCTAACTCAAACAACAATTTAATACACCAAGTTGCGTTTATTAAACTAAAAGAAAATTAATTACTTGTAAGTAATGTGTAGCATTTAATTCCATAAAACTTCCAACTGTACCTAGAAACGTATGGCTCTGGTTGACACATCATATTCATATATGTATAATGTATTGGATCATACGGATAACAATTTTAATATCGTACTAAGAGGATACTTGTCATTTTTTCACTGTCATTCTATTTTTCTAAAAAAAATAAAACAGGAAAAGAAAATCAATATTTTTTCGTGCTAGAACTTTACCATTTCGTCAAACAAAAATAAGAAAAAACAACTTTCGGCCTTCAAAATATAGTTTGTAAAGCAATGATATCGAAACGGATAAATTTATGTATCCTTATTTCTGAGATGATCATATATCCAATAACTCGAATTTATTAAGATCTGAAAACCTATGTCTAAACTCATCAGTATCATACAGTGGCGGACGCAAAAAATAATATTTAGCAAGGGCTCTTCGTCTATGGGCTAAAGAGATTTTTGAGATATGAGTCGCTTATAATGGGATGAACACAGAAAAGGACCCTTCTAAAATAGCTAAAAATCAATTGACAGTAATTAACCACTTACCTGGTCTAATAAGAAAATTCCCCAAGACACATATCTGTTTGTGGCAAATCTTTGCATCTTATAACATGTGATAAGCTGGAGAAAATTGTAGACAGCTGCAGCAACATCTATCCACACCAAAACACTACGCAGAATAAAACAAGAACATCAAATTATTGTGCATATAATGAGAAAACAGAAAATGATCTTACTATAAAGCATCCAAAACGTGGAATGTTGCAGTCTTTTTGTATGTGTAGAATAGAACTTTTGTTTGGGAGTCGAAACGAATGAGACAGGAAGTTAGTGCCAAGAGAAGCATATTCATAATTCTCAAGGCAGCTTCTCTTTTAAAACTATTCATTTTTACTAATCTCAATTCTAAACCACAGGGTTAAGTATATCACTGTACATGCTTATATATACATGCATGTGTGTGTGGGGAGAGAGAGAGAGAGACAATTATGAAGAGCACACATCAAGATGGAGATGGGGGAGGAGTACCTTTTCTGTGTCCCAAGCATTAAATGGAGCTATGTTAGATTTGTAATTATTTGTGTTCATACAGAAAACTAGGTATGTATGCATATGATATGAAGGAACAGTTCAGAACATTATGGCACTCATGTGGTAATTTAATATACTTCATTACATGTGAAATTATGAAATGCTTTTGAGATCTGAATTCTGCTTGTATATATACACAAAAGAATAGCACCCTTAGGGCGTGTTTGGTAGGAAATACTCCCTCCATCCTCAATTAAGAGTCACACTTTGACCGTGCATGAGTTTTAAGAAATGTGAGTGAATTGAGTTAGTGGAATGTGGGACCTACTTACTGTTTATGGTAAAAATGATGTGTGACTCTTAATTGGGGACGGACCGAAATGAAAAGTGTGACTCTTAATGGGGGACGAAGGGAGTATATGATAACTTAAACCAGGATAAATCATCTTGATTTAGCCTAGACAAGATAACATGCATTCATGTTCGGTAGATTAGGATATGACGAGAAAAGATATGCTACATATCTTATGTGAGCTCCTTATATGAGCACCACTCTTATTTGATACACGTTTACCGTTGTTCATTTTGATATATATATTTAGTTTGATTCTAATATATTAAAAAATATTATAGAAATTTTTAATTTCACAAAATTAATAAAAATCAAAGTGTGATATGTTATTTTATTAATTTATTTGAGATTATAGAGAATGAGCAACTCGGACTTTATTTTTTATAAATTTTGTGAAATTAAAAATTTCAATAACATTTTTTAGTGTATTAGAATTAAACTAAATATATAAATAATAACGCTAAACATGCGCCAAACGAGAGTGATGCTCACGTAAGGTAGGTAGCATGTCATTCCTCATATCAAAATATATTACTCCCTCCGTCCCGGAGTATTAGACTCACTTCTTTTGGGCACATAATTTAAGGAAGTGATATTTAAATAGTTAAAGTGGAGAGAGGGAAAAAGTAGGGGAGAGAAGAGAGAAAAAAGTAGGTGGAGAATAAAATAAGATAGATGTTTTTTGCTAAAAAAGGAAATGAGTCTAATATGTTGGGACATCCCAAAAAGGAAAGTTGGTCTAATACCTTGGGACGGAGGGAGTATATGATAACAAGGAAAAAGACTATTATACCCTTAACACTACAGGCTAAAATATAAAAAAAGAACCAATTCATCGGTCCCCAATGCACATCGAGCACCGCCAAACATTAAGGAAACCAACCGAATATGAGAGTTGAACAATAAAAATTGAAGATGCTAAACATTAACATTAAGATAAAGAACATAAACTCAATTTTTAAAAAATGAACTCACAAAATTCCGATTAAGGAAAAGTGAAATTTTCTAATCCTAAATAAAAGTATATATGTAAAATATTTCATGCCCCGTGTGTACCTTAACTGGCATCCTTTTCAAGTTGTTGTGGAATTAAATTTGAGTAGTAGTTAGGTGGTGGTTCATAAGTCAGTGTCCGCCACTAAAATAACAGACCTCGATCCTCAGCTAGCTTAACCACTGCCATTAATTTGGAAATAATTACGAGTACTAAACAAAAATTTAATTAAGTACGCGTAAGTATTAAATACACAATAAATTGAATATAGTATATTCATTCATAATCGATTATTAGCATTCTTACAAAGTTTGAAAATACATATAATATTGTTGCTTATTTTAATTTAAAATAATAGATTATTCGAAATTCAGACAATATCTATACCTGGGGTGCGTTATAATTGCTAACTTTTTAAATAGTTAACTCTGCTAACTCATCAACGCAATGTATTAAAAATGTCAATATGGTGACATTAAGTCAACGCATAATGTCAACATAGTATACTGAAATGTCAATAAAATTATGTGTTGACATTATAATGTCATCGTGTTCACATTTTTAACACACTGCATTGACGAGTTAGCAGAGTTAACAACTTTAAAAAGTTAGCAATTGATCACCCCATCTATATCTTATACTATATTGTACATGCATTGCACGTACCTCTTATTTTTATTAAGAGTAATATAAAAAAAAAATATTAAAGGAAGAAACACCATTGTATGAATAAACCAACATTGTCATAAAAATATTTAAATAGAGAAGTATGCATCTGTAATGTGTTTGTATGTAGCACCTAACAAAATTAATGTAACATAATAGATACACATTAACATTAATAGCAATTCTCGTTGGAAATTCACGAGAAAGTAACTGTTTGAATATTATTCTAACTATTTTTTCAAAATAGATACACATTAACATTGATAGCAATTTTCATTGGAAATTCCCGAGAAAGAAACTGTTTGAATATTATTCTAACTAGTTTTACATCCGTGCGATGAGTGGCTCATTTGCATGTCAGAATTTTTAAAATGCGGATCTTATGTAAAAACAACACAATATTAACGGTAGAATGACAACCAACATCATCATCATCACAACCAACATTATCATGGTCACAAATCAAAAGAAAGGCTCAACATATGAATATTGTAGAAGTGTAGAAACCTTGAATGCTTATTCTTCCACATCCAATCTTGAGTGGCCTGACGGAGGCAAAACCTCAAAATCCAACATCAGCAAGTTATATTACAACAGAAAAGGCATAACCAAGGATTCATATATACTACAGCAGTTCATATGCAGCCAAAATGTTCAAATCAAGACATGTGGTAAAACTATATAAGATCCCGGTAGAATCCACACATGATAGTGCTTGTCCTTTCATACCAGTAACATATACTAGTACTATCTTTGGTCCTTCATTTTCAGTTTCTTTTTCTTTTGTAATGTTTGGAAAACTAATTCTAGCACCATGTTTAATGAGAAACATTTGCAAGATACCAAAATAACAAAAGGAATGGGCTCTATATTCTTCTATTTAAATATAACTACCGCCTAGATGAAACCAATAACATAGCACAACACTACTTTCATGCTGCACAATATACCAAAATAACAACTCCTCTTTTGTCACTTTTCATTCATGTCATGTTAGTATCAACAAATCAAAAAGAAAAAGGAGAGCACCAAGAACAACTTGTTGTCTCAATTATATTCTGAAGTTTATTAATAGTGTTGATGTAATCTTATTTTATCCAATTAAGCCTTCTTGCTCTAATTTTAACCATCTTCCATTGTTAAGAAAAATCTAAATTCAACTCATGTACTTAGCTTGTCAAGCATAACAACAAAATAAACTCTAAAATGCTTAAAAACTAGAATCGTCAAGAAGATCCAGTACACCTATCGCATAAGCATAATTCTTCTACTCAATAATACAGTATCCAAAAGACAATAAAAGAAAAAGAATACACATACATGCATACATAATGCCAATGAAGTGAAATGTTTTGAAATTTATAGCCAACACCGGATCGAAACAACTATGTGATCACCATTAAGAATCTTATGATTTTAAATAATAATAAAACGAAATTACGCATGACAATTTATAGACCACTAGATCTCTAAAGATCTTATGGTCTTAAATTAGTTATAATTAGCAATTAAAGATTGAATTAGTAATTAATCACACCTCTGTACGTATATCCATCTGTCTTAAACCATTTAGTACAACTCAAACAATTTGTCATTTTATTTGATAGAACAACTAATTAAACGCACCCTTAGACAAATATCAACTTACAGATTGTTTAATGCTATGCAAATTGAGGAAGGGATAGTGGGATTAATTAAGTGTTGACTTTTGTATTAAAAAATCATTGTGCTTGGTCTCCAAGAAATAAAGACACCTCTTCTCCACCAACAAGTGAAATATTGGCCTATATATATGTGAACATATCGATCATATTAGTATTGTTACAAATCAAAGCCGCCCCACATAGTCACCATGGACCTCTCTCACGTTTTCGGTTTCTTGAAAATTGTGAAGGAATCCATCAAGCTTGTTCCCAAAAATGGGAGAATCATGGCTTCAATCACCCTACTTTCACTTCTCCTGCCATCTCTTGTTACGTTGCTCTTTATTTACATAGAGAAATTCTTAAGCAAGAAGATGGACGAGGCTATCACTGTGTCAATGACGTCTAACTTTGGCTGGACCCCAAGTCAAATATTTATATTTCTCTTTGCAGTTTTAATACTAGTCTCAGTCGCCACCGTAACCGCCATCGGCAAAATATCCTCCTACGCTGTGCCAGCAGTGATATTAGTATCGGCCTTGTCATATACCGGAGAGAAAGCATCAATCGCGGATCTAATAGCGAGAATCAACAGGGAGCACGCTAGGCAAGCCAGTGATCCCGGCGCCTTAGGAAAGTCTTTGGCTTTTGCAGTGGCGGCTAATTTTGTGATGAACTACGACCACAATGCAATTACTCGTTCCACTACCATAGTTTGTTGCATCCTTTATTTCGTGTACCAGCGCTATGCCTCGGTGGTTGGGTTCTTGGCTACTGTTGTTGCGATGCTGGAGGAGAGGTGTGAGGGAGTGACGAAGAAAGCTGAGATGCTTGTCGTAGGCCATCGACTACATGGTTTCATGCTCAACTTGTTCGTCGTCTTTCCTATTTGGAATGTTTTTCTGGTTTACCGGATTTATGTAGATGATAATTGGTATCTCAATATGGTTACGTATGGGCTGCTCCTTATTAACACTTCATTTCTCGGAAATATCTTCTTTGGGGTGACGTACACGGTGCTGTATTTCCGGTGTATGAAGCACCATGGTCTAGAGATTGATGATTTACTAGATAAGGAATAAGGAGGTTTTCCATTAAATTGTCATGTTATATTTAGTTTGTGTGAATTGTTCTTGAAAATATACCTAATGTTATGTTATTAACTAGCTTGTTTGAAGAGTTGTTATTTTCGATGATCCATGAGAAAATGTGCTGATGAGTAATTAAACTTTAAAAATTACGTGTCAAGAGACAAGAGGAATATGAATCTATATTACTATAATTCATATATAAGCTGCACATGCCAGAATATATGCTTCAATAATTTGGGAAGGTCAATTAATAGTTTATGAATCAGTTAGGTGTGAGTGGCCTAGCATCATTAGAGCCTTTTTCTTGATCTTCAACATATTTATTTTACGCATCCACTGTCATAATTAACAAAAAAAAAATATTAACATAGAACTTAATCCATATAACATGTTGAGAATAGGTTTTACTCTTGGCATATTTTGGATGAGCAACTAAGAATATTTCATCCGTCCATGAAAAATAGTCTCATTTTTTCATGTTGGGGTGTCCATGGAAAATAGTCACATTTATCCAGCGGCGGATGCAGGTGGGGTCACGCGGGGTCGGCCGACCCCACCACCGTCCCCGGAGAACCACCGGAAGACTCCTCCCAACAGCCCCCGACCCCACGGCATTCGGAACTCCGCCCCACGATTCATCCTCAGACCTCAAGCAGCTTGGCTTTTCCGATGAACTCAAGCAGCGCAGCTTTTCCCATCTTCTTCTTATCTTCTTCTTTTTATGTATTGGGCTTTAGGTTTAGGCTTTTTATTAATTAAAAAATACAATCTTTTAACAATTTTATCTTAATATAAGTGTTTAAACTTTATTTATATTTATAAATAAGAATTCTCGGTTTCTAGTTTAATGATCATTTTTTTAATCATGATTTATTACTTTTTAGTTTTATTTTTTAGTAGTTTATTGATTATTTTTTAATCATGTTTTATTATATTTTACTTTTATTTTAAACTAGTAGGAGTAGTAATTGATAAAAATTTTATCTGGTTTTAATAAATTGCTTTTGATCATTGATTTAATTTAGATTAATGGATACATTTCTTTTATAAAGATTTTGCGCTTTCGTCTGTTCTTCTAGTACTAATGTTGAACACGAACAACGACTAAAAGTTATATTCATAGCTATTTCCAATGAAATAACTTTAAGTTAGCTTCAAAACATGAATACTCGTAGAAGTCAATTATCGCGCTTAATATAAAATAGAGATATTTCATTTGCAATGTATTTTTATTACTATTTTATAAATTTAAATATTACTCTTTATATTAAGTTTCTCATCTGACCCCACCATTTTTAATTCCTGGATCCGCCATTGCATTTACCTGCTTTTTTTCTCTCATACTTTACCCATTTTTTCTCTTCTCTCTCATACTTTATTCACTTTATCTCATTCTTTCTCTTACTTTACTAATTTCTCATTAAAACTCGTGTTGTTCATCCATGTGCCTATTTTTCGGGGACAGATGGTACTATTGATTAATGCATTTGAAGAGTTTATATCTCACATTGCTTTGGGAGTGAAAAATTAGGCTCCGACGAACCATAAATAATAAACACAAAAAATTATTATCAAAAGAATATACTCCATTATTTTAACTCTTTTCAAGATTTGTTAGGATAACAATTACAAAAACGGGGCAAAAATTTCAAGTATATATTTGACCAATTAAACAATTTGATTTTAGAAGTAATTTTGCAGAGATATACGCAATATATCCATGAACATATGGTAAAGATTTCAGCCCAATTCAACAACTTACAACTATGTCTCTATCCGATAATGCAATAAATATAGACATAATCATAAAACATATAGAAGAAGAAAATGTTCCATAAAGAACAAGAACTAATGGACATTGATATCAAATGATGTGAACCTTTGTTTAAGGACAAAATAATAATACACTCAACGCTTGTGACTAAACTTGAGACAAAATATTTCAACTTATAACTAGTTGAAAACAAACGAGGAAATCCATGATCTTGTTTGGGACCTTGGAACTTGTTCAAGGAAATGAAGACAACCATTGACTACTTTCACTAAAGAAACTCACAGATAATAGCTCCAACAACTAGAAAAACCAAGCTAGAAAGTATACATTTACCTAAGCAATGCATTATTAAAGTATCCAGAATAAATTAGGATTGATAGACTCTTTCTTTAAAAATAAAGTTGAGGAAGAAACTATACTCATATTAGTGTATTAGTGTTTATCATCGTTCTAAGACTGATACAAAACATGTCTAACATGGCCTTCACACATAGGGCACGAGGGGAGGTGGAAAGTCTAAAAAAGTAGAAAAATTCAGAGACCCTTCGTATGCCACTTAGACGAAAGGCCTTATCCCAAATATCTATTCGGAGGAGTGATGCCCTTTGACCATCCCTTAATATCAAGTTTGTATTCTTCAATTTGCATCAAGCCGCGGATGACGACGCTCAAGGCTTCATTTGCTTTACAAATCGTGGATCGAGTTTGTGGTCGTCTTAGGTTTTTTAACAAGTCTAATGTACGATGCATGTCACATAAGGTCAAAAGAGAGAAAATACACTCAAGGATTGTTTGAATATGTCAAAAGTCTGAAATGAAACATTTCCCTGGCCTTTTTAATATCTAGGGAAGAAAAATAGATAAATAGTCTAAATAACGGTTGAAACTCCATAACTAATAATCCACCCGGTCGAGTGGTAGTTTTACTCATCAACTACCTGACTGGGTAAAACCTTATGTTCTATCTCACCATGGCCACCCGGTCGACTAATCTTAGAGCACTAAATCACCTGACCGTATCTTTCGAATTGACTCTGACGCGTTCTCAACCTGTTGATAATTTGAGCACTTGACTCCCACCCTGCCGAGTCTGGACTGCTGAACTCTGCCACCTAGACGGGTGGCACAAGCCTCACATTGCCACTCAGTCGGGTGGCAGAGTTCTTCCGCCTTTTTTTCGAGCACAATTATTATGGCTCGTCCTTTGTCGATTCTTGATTCTCTTACTTGAATTATTCCTCGGGTTTTCAAAGGTGTCGTTTAATGATGCGAGACACCGAAGCTTGCATCAAAGATGCATATAACTAATAAATTCATGTCGATTTTTTATTATTATTATAAACTACTCCCTCCGTATACAAAAAAATAATCTCATTTGTGTACAACATGTAAAAGAGATGATAAGAGAAAGTTGATAAAGTAGGAGCGATACGATCATGGAAGCCGTGCGTCAAGGATTTCAACTGCAGTTGGATTCAACTGGAAATCGTCCTATTGAGATGACATCTGAAAGCTATGAAACTACCACCATTGTCTTCGTCTTGGAAACGGCTTCGCGTGGGTATCTTGCACATCCCAATCGGAGTCCGAATGAGGGAGTTATGGCGGTTTTACGGAAGTCGCGCAGAGAAGGCCGGGAGCTTCGGGAAAAATGCCCGACCGGGCGTTTCGCTTGTGAAAATCGCCCGGGGACAGGGAAAACGCCTGGGCCGGGCATTTTGGCATGTGAAAAACGCCCGACCGGGCGATTATGCCGATTTTTAGATTTTGTGGGCCAACTTTCTATTTTTGGACCCATAGTATAAATACCTCTTGATGTCATTTCTTTTCCGAAGGCTTTGATGAAATTAGATGCTTGAGAGCTTTGTTTCCTCTTGGAGAGGGTTTCTATCCAATTCCTAGATTTAGGTTGCTTGAATCCATCAATTGCTAGTTCAAGCATGGGATTTCCATCAATTGCTAGTTCAAGCATGGATCAAGTAGAGGTATGCTTTGAGGTTTGTGGTTCCCTTGAAGATCTAGCCATGGATGCATGTTAGTTATGTTGTAAGTGCCTTAGCTTGCTTCATCAATGACTATGTATCACAATTTCCACCCTATCCAATGTTATTTCCTTCTTTGTTCATCTTAGTTTCCTTAATTCTTGTTGGGTTGCCTTTATTGATAAAATAGAAAACCAATTCTCACAAAAATACCTAGATCAAGCATCACAATTGGGTAAATCATTGGGAAATGGATCACAAAATACATGGATCCATATCAAGGAGGGAAAAAGAGAAGAAAAGTAAGAAAGAGAATGAAAAAAAATGGATAAAGTGAGAGAAAGTTTTCATTTTTGAAAGAGACTATTTTTTATGGACACACCAAAATATAACAAAAAATGGACTATTTTTCGTGGGTGGACGAGTCGTATGATATTAGTATTTGTGTCAAATAATAGTATGATCCAGAAAAATCAACCATATTAATTGTAACTCCGTCAACACGCCCTGTTATCATTTTAGACAATTCAAATTTAAGAGTTTTTCTAATTATTACCAAGTCAACACGCCCTATTACCTTATCATGTTTGTATGAAGCATTTATATATATACATGTATTTTGGTGGCAAAATACACTTTCCAGAATCTGTTAAACCATGGAATCCTCCTCTCAAATTTTGGGCTTGTTCAAAATCTTAACGCAGTCCATCAAAATTGCTCTCAGAAATGCAATACTGATAGCATCACTCACCACACTCTCTATTCTGCTCACATCGATCATATTCTTGCTATACAGTTTTTCCAGACAAACCGTCTCCAATCACATGACAAATATCATCATCAACAACTCCTCCACCTCCTTCATCCTCATCCTAAAAATCATAATCTACGCCGTGCTTAGTTTCGCAATGACATTCACTTTCATGCTCTCTTTAATCGCACTATTCTACACTCTCGGCTTCGCAACGGTGACAGCAACGGCAGCGTCCTACACCGACGGCCGCGAGTTATCATTTTCAGATCTATTTTCCAGCGTCAAAACAAAGTGGAGAAGTCCGTTCCGGTTCCGGTTCAGGAAAAGCAAAAAACCGGTAAATCCGATTCATTATTTAATGTTGGCCGCGGTGGGAGTGGGAATCCCCGTTGTGGTTTTAAATCCGAATCCCGTGACGATTACTATTGTGAGCGGTGTCGGGGGCTTGGTTTTCGTTGTCTTTCTCTACGCCTCGGTGGCTACAGGGGTTGCCTCCGTTGTTCGGGTTTTGGAAGACGGGTGCGAGGTGGAGGAAGCGGTGGAGATAGCCGATAGACTTGTGGAGGGGCAGAGACTTCAAGGTTTCATGGTGAATTTGTTTTTTAGCATTCTGGGTTTGATTGGTTTGGTGAGTTCGTGGATGATTTTGGGAGATCTAGGGAGCCTGACCACCAATTTGACGGTGTATACGCTGTTTTTCTTCAACTGTGGTTCGGTTACGACCATCTTTGGGAATGTGGCGTATACGGTATACTATTTTCGGTGCAAAGAGTATCACGACTTAAAGATACCACAATTTGGGAACTTAAGTTACACTGCACTAGTTACTGATATTCCTTAGTTTGGATGCTATTACATATTTTTGTATAAAATAATGTACCTCTGTTTTTATCTTTTTGTTTAATGTGGGTGAAGATGATTCTTGTTGTATTGTATAGATATTAGTGGGTATTTTGATCATGGATACCTTAGCATGAATATAAATCATCAAGTTAAACTCATTGAAAGCTACGATGATGCACCTGGAGCATTATTTTAAACAATTTTATAATGAAGTTGAATGATCCATTCTGTTCAATAAAAACAATAAAATATGAGGACATGTAATTAATGCATTGACAGTCATACTCATATTGGATATGTCAATTCAGTGTATAAAAGAAAGCGACAATTTTGACTTTGTCAAAGAGACGGGCGTGTATAGGTTTATCTACCGACAATTTTGACTTTGTCAAAGAGGCATGTATAGCTCTAACAATTTTACAATTTATTACTTTAAATGTCTTATTTTAATTTTATTATTTTTCACAAATAAAGTTAACCCTCCCCAAACTCAATAATTTATACTCCCCCAGTTTCGTGAAAATAAGACCATCCCAACCATACACTAAATCTTATTTTTAATGTAAAAAACTTCTCTAACTACGTATTATATCCAAACCCATTTTTGAGTTTTTTCATTAGATAGCACCAAATTTATGGTAAACATAAAAAATGGATAGCTACCGCATAAAGTTTGAAATATTGTATTTTAGTCCTTATTATTTAATTATGTAAATATTGCAAGACAGTCTTATTCTAAGCCTTTTGTGTTCCAACTAAAAGTTGCAGTAGACTTAATAAAGAAGACATTAATAGCAACTACGCAGTGCTATTGCCGCAGTGCCGTCGGCGTGGTGAGAATCGTGCTTGCCGTTGTGCTCTTGCCAACACCAGGGTCGTGCTCGATAGCAACAGCACCGCCGTGCCGAAGAGCAAACTGACGTGGCGCCATCTTATTCACCAACGGAAATTCCGTTGGAATTTTTTTTAAAATAAAAAATAATCCCAAAAAAATTTTAAAAAAAAATTGGATTCTTATTGCTGTTTTTTTTCAAAAAAAAATTATAATTTTTAATCCCAAAGTTATCTATAATACACACATTCATCCGTCATTTTTCACATCAAATTATATGTTACTCATACTTCTCTGCTATTTTTGAATTGCTCTACATCTTCCTTTCTCACTCAAACAATCTCTAAATTCAAATATGGATCCAAACAAGATCATTGTGGAAGCGGAGTGCGAAGAACAAGAATACTATCAACAATATTGTACCGCCTATGAAGCCTATGTCACCGCTGCCTCCGCCCCACGCCCCCACCTCCTTGACCAACGAGATCAAATCGACACTACATCCCTTGTGACCGGGAGGGAGCCCAAGAAAGCCTCGTGAGCGACTATTTTTCCGACGAGCCACAGTTTCCAGCAGATTACTTCTGGCGTCCTTTCCGCATGTCAAAACGCTTGTTTGTGCGTATTGTCAACACATTGTCCGCCCTTATTGAATACTTCCAACACGTACAGATGCAACCAGTCAGCAAAGTCTCTCGGCGTTGCAGAAGTGTACTTGTGCCATCCGACAACTTGCTATATCCGACCAGTATTTGCATGTGGGGGAGTCAAACTGGAATCCTATGCCTCAAAAATTTTTGCGCCGGCGTTTGTTCTGCTTTCAGTGAGGAATTCTTTCGGGCACCCACCATCGAGAATAGTCAACGGTTGCTTCAACTTCACGAAATAGTCCACGAATTTACCGGTATGCTTGGCAGCATTGACTACATGCATAGAGGTGGAAGAATTGCCCGAATGCTTGGAGGGGGTAACACTTAAGCGGCTACAAAGGCGGCGGCCCAATGCTCACCCTTGGAGCGGTCGCCGACTACCGCCTATGGATTTGAACGACTACCGGCCAGATCCAACAACGACTTGAACGTGCTCTATTCTTCACCCCTCTTCGATGATTTTTTGAATGGTGTAGCAACGGCACCGTCAACAGCCATCCATACCACATGGGGTACTATCTCAGCGATGGTATCTAACAAAGGTGGCTGACTTTCATGAAGACGTTCAACATGCCGCCAAAACCCGAAACGGGTTCTTTATGCGGCTGCTCGGAAAGACGTCGAAAGAGATTTTGGGGTCCTTCAAGCCCGATTCAACATTGTGAAGACCCTGTCTTGGCTGTGGTACACAAAGAATATTGCCGACATCATGTATACGTGTATTATCTTGCACAACATGATTATAGTGGACGAAGGACCGAGGGCGGCTAATGTTTTCGACAAGGATGAAGCCGGAAGCTCAACCGCAAGGTCTCCCGCACGCCGAGGTGTGCATAAGACGGTGCGCAAGAGGAAAGGAAGAAGATTGACAATGTGCGATACATATGCCCACATTGAGCTACAAGAATACCTAATCAAACACATTTTGGCGAAATTCGGCCACCAATAGTGGGTTTTTTTAATTTTAGGAATTTAATTATGTAACTTTTTATTTTTCTAGGATTTTAATTATGTAATTTTTGATTTTTTAGTCATTTATAATCATATTTCAGGTATTTTTAATGCATTTTAATATTATGGAAAATTTTTTAGTAATTGAAGTATTTAAATTGAATAATTGAATGGTGGGACTCTTGAGCATGCTTTTGCGGAAGAACATGGATGTGGGTGTTGTGCTCTTGTAAACGAGTAGAGAGTAAAAAATGAATAAAAGTGGATGTAGACCCACATCCATACTCCTGGCAAGAGCATGGATATGGATACTCTAAGGGGCTTCTTGGTATGATAGAATGGAATGACATTCCTACCTCCATTCCGTTCCTTTACTTTGTAAATTTTTTTCTTAGGAATCACTAGACCTGCCCAAGGTTTACCGAACCGGCGGTTAAAATCAAAACCGTAACCAACGGTTACGGTTTCGAACTGAAACCGTAAGAATTTACCCAAACAGAAACCGTCGATTTTTGAACCATGGTTCGGTTCAGGTTCAAAATTTTTCGAACTGAAACCGTGCAGGAACCGCCGTTCCAGGCAGTTCTAAACCGGAACCGCGAAAAACCACCGGAAAACCGTGAAACAAGCCGGAACCACAAAAAACCGACGATTCAGAACCGTGAAAAACCGCCGGTTTGGAACCGAAACCGAAATCGGCGGTTCCGAATCGTAACCGTCGGTTCCTGAATTGTGGGCACCTCTAGGAATCACCATTCCATTTGGAATGCCCATTCCATGCCACATAGTAATAGCCATTCCATTCCATTTTCCTTTCTTTTTATTTTAGATTTTAAGAAAATTATATAATATTATTTTATATTATATTTAAATTTAATATCATTACAATTTTATAATAAAATTAAAAATTAAAAAAAATTTAATAATTGAAAAATCCACACACACACACTACACACACTATACATACTACACACTTCACACACTACACACACTATACATACTACACACTTCACACACTACACACATTTCACACACTACCCCCACTACACCCACTACCCCCACTACACACACTTCACACACTACACACACTACACATGTTTCACACACTACACACATTCCATACACTACACACACTTCACACACTACACACATATTTCACACACTACACACATTTCACACACTACACACATTTCACACATTACACACACTACACGCACTTCACACGCTACACACACTACACGCACTTCACACACTACACACATTTCACACATTTCAAACACTACACCTACTACTGTGTGAAGTGTGTGAAATGTGTGCAGTGTGTGTAGTGTGTGAAATGTATGTAGTGTGTGAAGTGTGTGAAATGCGTGTAGTGTGTGAAGTGTGTGAAATGTGTAGTGTGTGAAATGTGTGTAGTGTGTGTAACGTGTGAAGTGTGTGTAGTGTGTGAAATGTCTGTAGTGTGTGAAATGTGTGTAGCACTTTTTTTGTAGAATCAACATATTAATTATTCATATTTCATTTCATTCCATTTCTATATTAATTTATAGTTATCAACATAGGAATTGAATCAATCAAGAAATAACAATTTCATTCCTTTTGCATTCCTTGTGCTTACCAAGCACAAGAATGGAATGAAATTGTCATTCCATTCCCACCTTCATTTCATTCTCATCTCTATTTCATTCCTTCCTTATTCCATTCCATAATATCAAGAAGCCCCTAATTATTTTAATAGCTAGGCTTATTTTGAAATGTGTCTGAATAGTGTTTAAATTTTATATTAGTATTTTTTTAAATGTTAAAAGTAGTATATTTAATGTATAAATATATTAATAAAAAATTTTACTATATTATTATTGAATTTATATAAATTTTTGATATAATATTATGGGAGTAATATGTAATTTCAATAACTACGAAGATATAATTAAAAATGTACAAAAAAAATATGTGGATGTGTAATAATTTTTTGTTTTGAGTTTGATGCAAATGATTGGAGTAGAATTACTTTTTGGTACGACCCATACTCAAAAATTTGGAATTGAGTTTGGTGAAAATGGTCGGGGATGGTCTAAGAACTCTTTTCTAATATGGTTGTTTCCCAAAAATAAAAACACTTCATTTTAGAAAAGTTCTTTAACTTTATAATGTGGAATCTATTTTTCACTAACACACTTTTTCTTTCTATTTTTCTCTTACTTTATTAATTTTGCATTAAAATTCATTTTTTTCAAAAGTTCCTACTTTTAGGAAACAAAAGGAGTAAATTTTATGATTCACATTTCATTAACTTTTTCTACCTATTTATATTTACATTTCTTTAAATATTTGTCAAGTCAAAGTAGCATATTTAATCATGAATTTACAACTAGTATTTATCGCGTTTAATTTATTACGTGTCCTATAATTGTATGAGCTTATTGCTACTAAAAACTTGATCAAAACATTTATTGGGGACAATATCAACTGCGACATAGTTGAGACACAATTCTAGAAAGTAATTTTCGTACGTTGATCATGCTACCTAGGATGTCGTCATTATTAGGCTGTGAAAAACCGACCCATATTGATAGGGGTCTATGCGAGACATCATTTTGGTCTTTCGGAACGCGACATCATTTTGCCGGGGATCTATGCGAATTGGAACAAAATTCTAAACGAGATCTTAGAAATATATGTACAATATATTAGTACTTCATTCATTCCACTCTACAAATACTAATCTTTTAGTACTTTATTATCTCTACACTCAATTCACAATACGATACTCTCTTTTTCCCATAAAAATATGTGTACTTTTCATTTCCGTCCTTGCCACAAAAATGTGCATTCCATTTTTGGAAAGATATATCAATTTAATAATGTAAGTCTCACAATCCACTAACATTACTTTAACTATCACTTTTCTCATCTCTCTTACTTTACTACTTTTGGACGGATGTAGTAATTTTAAAGAAACTTGAGAAAGAAATATTCTTCATAGATGTGTTTGATTTCTGATTATTTGTTGGAATGTATGACGTTTTCATTTTTCATTGGAACAACCATGGAAAGAATGTTGAAAAATCACAACTTCAATCACTCCCTTTCTCTTTTGCTTTTCTCAAGTGAATGTTAAGAGTGAAATTTTGAGCAATTGCATTGGCTACAATCTTTATTGAATATCAATTTTAAGTTCAAACATTTTTGTGATATCAAAGAATGAATTCAAAATTAAAGACTCCAATTACCCTCTCACCCCTGAATTTTTACTTTCATTGTATTTGCATTGCTTATTAATTTGTGAATTTCTTTCAAAATCATTTTAATGGATGTATTGTGTGAATTAATTATCATTATGTGCATTGCCTATTAATTTGTAAATTTCTGATCAAAATTTTCTTTCTTATGCTCATTCAACCATTGCATCATAGTTACGGCGATGACTCAAACTACAAACATTTCAACAATATTTACTTAACCACAGGTAGACATGAAATTAATTAGGCATTCCTATAAGTATCCTAACTATTTTATCGATGGAAATGAAATGTGAATATGTTTATCATACCGTATTTTGTTTTTAACGTACCTATTTGAAATAGCATTTTCATTTATTATATAAAATCGAATTCGGATCCTTGTAGGGCCGCAAACCCTTCTTGGATTAGTGTACATCTATGGTAGACCGTGTGCCATCTTATGGATTGGCCGGTCTAGTGACTTGGTTTGTGTCCACATTCCAAATCATGTATGAGTAGATATGGTAGACTTCTATGGGAAATTGCATGGGCAGGCGTGATTTTGAACGATGGAATATTTTGGTGCCTCGGGCCTTTCTAAAGCTAAAACTCCGATGGTTACTTGACAATAGCATGATAAATATAATATTTTTGATAACTGTGTTTTCGGCATAAATTCACTGAGTATTTTATAGTACTCAGCCCTGCATATGTTTTCCCTATGTGCAGGTTGAGCGGCGACGAGTTGGGTGGTGTTGAGCTAAATTTGAAGTCTTGTTGGTTTTTATTTGAACTTCGAGTGCCGTCGGGTCTTCATACATCTCTTTCACTTGAACGCTTCCGTTGAGATAATACTCCCTCTGTCCCATAGTAGATGTCACACTTTCCTTTTTAGTTTGTCCCACAAAAGATGTCACAATTCCTCTTCGGAAAAAGTTTCTTCTCACATCAATTATAAAATTATATTTTCTCTCACCACTTAACACACAAAATAACATCTCCTAAAATCTCTTGGCATCTTCCGAGTAAGACATCTATTATGGGACGGAGGGAGTACTATTTTCCACAATTGTGTGTTGCTCATATTTTATGTTCAATATTTGTTTGATTTGATGTTCAATGACTACCAAGAAACACATAATCACAAGTTAAGTATAAGTAATTAAGAAAGATGCCCTTAATCTTTAAGCATATGCAGAACAGAAGTAAAAATTTCAGAAACTGTAATTCAAAAAAGCAGGCTACAACCTTCTTTAAAACACACTCAAACAAATAAGGTAACACAAAAACATAAGCCCACAAGAATAAAAAAGGTAAACATTGAGCTCTTTTTTCAATCCACGGCCTCAATGTAGCCATCTTTGATCATATATCTACCGCAGCCGTAGAAACAAATGAAAAAGTTGCATAATGCATAGTAAAATCCTTCCCATTCATGATGACTATATGCACGATAAAAGTCGCAGTGTTTTGTAGTGAGAAGTTGAAAGGTGAGAGGGTGTGGATGGGTTTCTGCATTCACGTGATATTCCTGTCCCAATTTGATGTTCCTATGCCAGCCGGATGTAGTTTTTAAGCATCTCGGATGGATGGATATATCGCAACTGTGGCAGTGATACATCCAACTCTTGGGATTCATTTTATCTTCACATTGATCGCAATAGAATTCACCGGGATGGTTTAGAGTTGCGTCGTGCGTCAGAAGCAGGGGATGGTTTAGAGTTGCGTCGTGCGTCAGAAGCAGTGGGTGGTGCTTGTCCCATCTACGGCTAGTGGTTGATGCTGGCAGCACCGCGCATTCAAAGTGCACGATGAAATCACAGCTGCCGCATTCGTAGATAACGCTATTATCATCATGTATGAAGCCTTCACATGCATCACAATAGATTAAACCTTGTCTCATATCCGTATCTTCTTTGGAAAGAAAGTTGAGGGGGTGTGGAGGGTGAGCTGTGTGATATATGGTGTCCGGCATTAAAGCGCAGTTTATATCTACTTTGAACTCCTCACATTTTGTACATCCATAAAATAGACTATTAGTATATTTACTACAGACTTTGCAAAATGACAGCTCCTATGGTTTAAGTTTGTCACCGTATTGAAGGACAAGACTGCTGTGACATTCTCATGTTTGTGGAAGAGAGGAATAGAGGAAAGCTGAGTTGGAAAGTGGAAGCATGCCAAGTGAAGATAGTACTTGCATGATCTCATGCTGCATCTCATGTAGTAGTAGTAGTTATCTTTACTACCACTACTCGAAGAAGAAGATGATGCAAGGATGATGATGATGTTTGTTTCAGAGGTATTGGAGTATTGCACCCATTACATATTAACTCCGATTTTCTACAAGAGTAGTCTTCCTCATCATCATCATAATCACTATTTTCTTCTTTTTGTTCTTGAAATGATGATGATGATGAGACTAATGTGAGTTTGTGATGGTAGAACTCATAATCAACATCATCTTGATGATCAAGGATGATTGAATGTGTGTATGCTTCAACTCCTTGTCTAATTAGAAAAACTCCAAATAGGTCCTCACCCACAGCCACATCATTTATTGGAAACTCCATAATCCCTTTCTCTCTACATGCAATGCAACAAAACACACATTTCAAATTTTTGTGATGTAACATAAAAATATAAGATTTACATAATGAAGAAAGACATATGGGTGGTTTAGTCATATACCTAGTGGTGTGTGGCGATTTGGTGAAGGCACAGGTGAGATGGACAGCATATCTGCAAAGCTCACAATGATATATCCAATATTTGGATATTGGAATATTTTCTGCACACCTCACAACGGTAGTTATATATGAGATATTGAAGCGGGACATGGAAAAAGAGAGAGTGAGGGAGTGATGGTGGTCTTCACTATGAACGATGTGAGGCAAGGAAGCACATCTCTCATGGATCAAATACTGACATGCCGGTGCGGTGCATGTGTAGGAACTCCCTTTGACGTGTGTGGTGCTGCAAGCATCGCACTTGAAGGTGCAAAACCTCCTAAGCAACTTCAATTCATGGTTGGGGTGACTCGGATGATGTATGATGCTGCACACGTCATCTTCGGCTCCATAAATCATGTCGCTTCCCTGTGAGCATCTGACATGCACCGTAAACGTGCATTCTGCGCTCGTACATCTGTAGGAGATGCGTTCTAAATAGCATTGGCAGATAGAACAACAGCTTTGCCAATGCAAATGGGTATATTGTTGAGTAAGTGTGTGCTGAGGGTGCATTGCGCGTGTGATCTTCCTCGGCGCCTCTGCACACTCTTGATGCAGTAGGACCTCTTGCCTGCACCTCTGGATACACCTAAAACCTTTATCTGCTGTTCTAAATTTCCCATAACAACCATCACAACTATGTAAACTATGAATCACCACCAGAGAAAGTGGATGCTGGTGGCTCCAATGATTAAGCATCTTTCTCTCCTCCTCTTCTATCTCATTTTTCTACTTTTCCACTCATGTTTTTTTTGTGTGTGTGTGTTCTCTTTGTTACTTCTTGTGTTTGCATATGAAAACTTATATACACTATTTTTTACTATCTTTTCAATACTGAATTACACAAAACTTCTAATCTCAGCAATGTATATATCAAAGTAGCAACTCTTCTTTTTTCTTTTTCTTTCTCTTTTGTCTTTTGCTTTTCCGATGTAATTATATTTTCTAACTTCTAATTTAACTTCGTATGATTACTATTGTCTATAGATATAATACTAATATGGGTGATGATCAATTGCATTTTATGGGGGGAGTAATGACAGTAACTAAATGGAAGATGCAATGGGAATCTTATGGGGAGACTATGGTTGTGGAGGGAGAGCTGATTATGTATGTGAAGGATGCTCTTGCAATTTATGAAGAGGAGCTTGGCAATTCCAGGAATTTTTTCTGTGGTGTTGATTCAAAGGTTGGGGAGAGGCTAGATCATGGCAAGGTAACTGGAATTGAATTGAAGCAATACATTGTTGCATTTTCAGATTACAGGACTTATTCACAAGCAAAGGAATTCAAGTAAACTGAACTAGCAAATGCTAGACAAAATGGCCCATCGAGGGAGTTGGCTGCCATTTTGAGTGTGATAAGGAATTCGAAGGGGTTTTCAGGTAGATTTCCTAAGCCAATGGTGAAGATAAAGTTAGTATTATTTTGTTTTGGGAGTTGTTGAGAGAAACCGGTATGTTGGGAGTTTTGAGGAGAAAAGTTGTCTGTCAAGGCTCTCATGCTTGGGATTTGGAGTAAGGACTTCAAGTGATTGTATCTAAGGCTCTTCCTTCTTCAACAAAGGAGACTATGACAGTTTGTTATGCTCTAAACGCAGCACTTGATGAAGAGATATCAGCTGATTCAAAAGTCTCTGTAATGGGTGAAGTGGTTGAAAAGTATCAGGGTACATATAAGATTACAAAAGGGCTTCTTTACAAGTATGGTCCAGGGAGGGTGCCCGATACAACCATCACTATGGTTGGGTTTGCTAGAATAAGAGTTGGTGCAGCATATTACAGTACAAGGCCTCTAATTGAGCTTATGACATTCAACTTCACAATGCAGGACACTGATCGCCTTGGTTATTCTGCTGCAAAATCAAATTATATGTCATCTGGCAAATATTTCGTAGGCCAAATGGTGCTGCTGCTGGTAAGAATAAGAACGAGAACTTGGCTCCGTGATTCCTTGAGGACAAGGAATCTTAAGGGGGATGGATGGTTACGATCACAAATTGAAGAAGAGAAACGCCACATAAGAGTGGGCTGGGATTGAGTGCCACGTCAGTTAATAAGGGAGGACAGCTGGAGATCTAACTATCTAACAAACATGAGGGAGAAAGAGGGACTTATGAGCTGGATATAAAAAGGAGAGAGGAGCAGCATATCCTCATTAATGAAAATTGTGTCATTCAAGAATCCCATTTCTACAAGAGTTTGTTTTTATCTTAATAAAAACACAAAGTAACTAATTTAACTTAAAAAATAAATAAATTCTTCTGTGATACTGTCACACTGGCCTAGAATATCATTACTTGGATCAAGAATGCATATTTGGAAGACAAAAGGAGCAGTAGTTAGGATTTCAGCTCCGCGCTCCACTTGAGGCAAATCAGAGAGCTCCATTCCGACAGAGACCGTTCAAGATTATGGATGAAGTTACCTTGAAATAGAGGCATTCTAATTTAGAACTTGTGCGAATGTGCGAGAAACTTTTAATCGGATAAAACCCGGATTCAGAAATTACTCCCCCCGTCCCAACTAAGATGACGCCTTTCCTTTTTAGTTTGTCCCAACCAAGATGACACATTTCTATTTTTGATAACTTTCTCTCTACGATTAATACACACAACCACTTTTTTTTTCCTTTTCTATTAAATATTTTATCTCTCCATTTAATAACATTAACCAACAACTCCTACCTGTGCCGGCTAAGAAATGTGTCATCTTGGCCGAGACGGATGGAATAATTCAGTTACAATATGTACGCTTTTCTCTCTGAGTAGGTATTTCTCACTAAAACTTATAAGCTCAACTATCCTAAATCTCTTAAGACATCAGATCTTATAAGGACCAAGAGCTTATACGTTCTCTAAAAAAGGTTAGCCAATCATCCCCTATGAGGTCAAATATGCATTTCACATTGACCGATTGTCAATAATAGTAAAATAAGGTAAATTATTGTTGCTGGATTTTGTTTATATCAGAGAAATATAAGTACCTTGCTGTTATGCTTCCTGCATTATGCTCCTTTATATCAAATCCGGCTTAAAGACAACATGCTGAAAAAAGTAAATAACAGAATCAAGTTTAATTCAACCTTGGAAGCATGGGTATCATGATATACACCAGAAGACTACCAAAATTTTAAGAACCAATTAGTGACTTGGGAGATAGGTTGTATCACCTTAATTTGTGTCCGATTGTAAGTGTAGGTGATATGAACTAATCCATCACTGGCTTGAATAACAGCAGGATAAGAGAATTCCATTCCTTCAGTCTCCTCTAATGTAGCAACGTCGTGCCATGAGTCACCGTCATCAGAAGAAACAGCAACTTTGAGTACAGCACGAGATATCGTATTATATGCCAGTACAAGGCGGCCATCACTCAGCTTCACTCCATCAATTCCTATCCATTGTCACTGATATAATCTCAGCAGGAGATTATTTAGAAAGAAGCATGATGGTTTATAAACACTCTACTTAGTAAACAACCTGAATTTGGATTTGGCAGTTGAGTTGGCTGTGCATAATCCCATGTGTGACCACCATCACGGGACTCTGATATGCAAATTTTGTTTATTCCATCGAAGGATCTCATGAGAGCACGCAGGTTCCCTTTCGCAGTCTTGTAAGGAACAGGCTGAATCACAGAAAGTGTTTTGCTCTGAATGTATATCGGTCCATACTTTCTCCATGACCTGCCCAAGTCTGGAGTTATCTGTTTTACAGATTGAGAAGATGCATTAGCAACCATCACAAGATTTATTTGAAAACAAGAGATGACATGGATTAGTACCTCCATCCATGAGCCCCACGAATTCCAGCTCTCGACAGAAGATCCACAGAGCAAGTCCCCATTCTCGAGCAGGATTGGCTGCAAATAAACATTAATTTCGTTACAACACAGCTTGATTAAAACATACTACACCAGTAGATGTGGATACAGCAAATTTGTCTATGCCTTATTTTTAATCGGGCCTAGTATGCCAGGAGGGAGCTGTTCTCTCATTGACCAAGTAACCCCACCATCGTTAGATCTCTTCATGCATCCACTCCATCTAAATAGTCAGGTGATACATTTTCAGATACAGGAATATGATCACATGTTGTAAAAATGAGAACTAGTAACAACTAACATGTTAATTGTTAATTGACTAACACTTCCATCTCACATTGCATTATTGTTGAAGAGAATTAGAATATATGGGAAGGAAATGTAGTCTCAAACAATGCTACTCTTAAATACTTACTTCTGAACCTCTTGACCAATTTTATAGAATAACAGCAACTGACTGGAAGGGTCCTTAAACAGCACTGGATTCCACATAGGGACATTAAATTGCTCATCAACAGCAAGAGGAGAGTGCCAACAACCATCCTAACATTAAACTTGTGTTAAATTAGGAATTAGATACACCAAAATCTTGATTGTTTTGCAGAAGTTCTCACTAATCACTATAAATTTGAGTTGATCAAAAGGATATTGTCACCTTGTAAGTCTGTGTCCAAATTTTCACATCAGGAGCTCCTTCTGCTGAACCACCAAAATAAGCAACCATAAAATGACCTTTATCGACCTACAAAAACACCATACATAAATTATGCTGTTTCTATCACATAGCGACTAGGAAATAATTTGTTTCTGAGAAACACCTCTACAATCGTGGAAGCATGGCAACTGTTGAAGGGGACTGAGTTAGCAGGAAACGTGAACTCCACAAACAGTGGGAGCCAAAGGAACGTATCATTCTTCATCTGCAAAAATTGTGTGGTGTTTTCGTTTCAATTGACATCTTAGGATTCTTAGCGCAAAGGACCAAGGAAGAGATAAATCATTCATTATTTTGCCATAGTACTTTATAATGAAAACAGTTATTCAAATGCTGCAATATACAACACTCGTTCTTTCTTCGAAAAAAAGATTAATACTCCTACGTAACTACGAAGATTTATACTCCTATACACTTGAAAAAATCACAACTACGTCAACACAACCAATCAACCACATCCAAAAAACTAGCTATAGCACTTCAGTAAATACTCTCAATAACACAAGACTCGAACTATGAAAATCGAAAGCAGCAACTTCAACAAATTATAACTGCAACCATTTTAAAACTTTATCAAACATCAAGACAAAACAACTAACAAAAATATTAGTCAAAGTTCAAAACAACACTCAACTACAAATCAAAATAAAACAAGAAAGTTTATAACTAAAACTTAAATTGCTATGTTTTCAACAACAAAGGCAACTGACTGAAAACTTCTAAGTAAGAAAAAACTAGAAATATATTAAAAACTTGCACCAAGATACACTAAAAGTTACCGAACTATGGCAAATACAACAGATTGGGCACACACTCAAACACAAAGTGCTTTATATTTATTACTACAAGAAACAAAAGGAGAACTTTTCAGTACCTTCTCTACGGGAAATAAATCAGGCTGTGTCCTTTGAATTTCAGTGATACCTTTAAGCCAAAGAGTGATTCCCGGCAAATAAAATGAACAGAAAACAAAAGGGAATACCAACACTAACCTTAAGCGGGAGTAGCAAAAATCTTGAAACTATCTCCCCCTTTTATTAGAAAAAGGCAAACTTACTGAATTCTGCTATGAACACTAATATTAAACATAAATGCCAGAATAATCAATTACCAATAATAGTCAGTTGAAGCTAATCCATTTATTCATCTTCAAATTACGAAATCAGATTAATAAATGAAATGAAAATACCTACTGTACACAAAGTCAGAAAGAAAAACTATACTGAAACGACAGATGATTTTTTTAATTTTTAGGGGCAATGAGTATTCTTCTCTCCTTCCAAAATATTTGTCAAATACTCCCTTTCTTCCACAAATATAGTCCTACTTTAACTTGTTACTGAATTTTAAGAAATTGTTTGACTTATTAAATGGGGTGTGTAATGAAATATGGGTCTCACATTGTTTTTTTATACTTTTAATGTTGGTTATTCAATGTGGTGAAGATGGGTATATTTAACGTTTTTTCTTCCACTTTGTTTGTATAATTAATGTTTTAACAATTGAATTCAATGCATTAAATTTTTTTTCAGCACTAATAATAAAAAAAAGGGCAATGAAAATGATTCACACTCACACAAATTTCGGCCCATTCATTTCAAAATAAGGCGCCTGCCAATATATACTTTACATTTGGGATTTTCTAGGGAGGGAAATCCCTAAACCCACAACATTTAGGAGGAAAATTAATGCAAACTATCGGAGGGAACATGGTTTTCAGTACAACATACTTACACACAATTTAGGAGGGAAATTCAAAGTACCACGGCCTACAAAAGGAGTAACTACACCAACAAAAATCAGATATTTTAGAAAATTTTCCATTAGAAAAATTTCATCACTGGGCTATGGAGCCTGCTCCCGGAGTATCACGCTTGTTAGGAGGCATCACCAAAAATGTGATAGCTCAAAGTCTGCTAAAATCGAGCACTTCAGGTAAGGTACCATATGGATGTATTGAAAAGGCAACCAAGGAGTATGGAGTCAGCAGGAAGATAGCACAGAATCTGGGCAGAAGCAAAACTCTAAATTGAGAGTGGATTGTCTGTCAATATAAGAGATCGTGTTAGAGACATTAAGCACAAAGATAAAATTCAACTTGATGTTACCAAGGTAAGAGATCTTTAGGTCCTTGAAAGAACTACCATCCGTAAGATGGCTTCCAAGCTTGATTTAAGCAAGAGTATACTAGGCAGGATGGTGAAAGAAAATCATCTCAGGCCACACACAAGACAAGTGCAGTGAAGCCTATTCTTACTGTCTCAAACAAGATAGCAAGAATGAGATGGGGTCTTAGCCATGTTCAACCACTCATAGTCAATGGTAAGCTAAAGTATACCACAATGCACAATGTAGTGCACATACATGAAAAATGATTTTATATGACTAAGAGTTCGGATAGATATTACCAACTGCCAGATGAGGATGTGCCATATAGATCATGTAAGTCAAAGCAGTTCATCAGAGCATCTCCAAGGGAAAGAGTAAGTGGAGAGGTAAAGAGAAATAACTACCATATTTACCTCTTCTTGATAAAATTTCATGCTCCAATGGAAAAGGTATTTCGGGAGGTATTATACCTTGTTTCATTTTGAGAAGGTATCTTTACCTCTTCTTGGAAGAAAAGGTAAAAATTAGTTATTTTTGTTTTTCTTCTTAATTTACCTTCTTCTCTTGGAATCTAATACTTTTTAAGAAGGTATAATTACTTTTTAAAGAAGGTAAATGAGAAATATGTCTTCTCAACTTACCTTTACCCCTTGGATATGCTCTCACAAAGGTGATGTTTATGTGTGCTGTGTGTTGGCCATTATTTGCAGAAAATGGAGATGTCATTTTAGATGGAAAAATAGGCATTTTTCCATTCACAACTATGGAGCCAGCAAAGAGAAAGTCCAAGAATAGACAAAAAGGCACTTTGGAGACAAAGCCCATTCAATCAGTAAACAAGGCAGTGATGAGGGAGTGCCTAATTCAAAAGGTAAACTGCTTTTATTTCCTTTATTTTATCTATCACACATTAACACATCATATATGTGTAGATTATACCAGCAATCAAAGCCAAATGACCAAAGAATGTAAGCAAGGATATATTCATTCAACAAGACAATGTCAAGCCTCATATAAACCACAATGATGCAGATTTTCAGTCAGCTGCAAACACAGATGGTTTCACATTCCATATCATTTGCCAACCACCTAATTTCCCAGACTGTAATGTGTTGGATTTGGGATATTTTAGAGCAATCCAATCTCTACAGAATGACAAAGTGGCTAAGGGAGTGGATGACTTATTGAGGAATGTGTATACATCTTTTGAAGAACTTAGTGCACAAACACTTAACAATGTCTTCCTAACTCTTCAAGGTTGTCTAACTTAGATGATGAAGGTGGAAGGGGAGAAATGACTACAAAACTCCACACAAGAAAGGAACATTGCCAATCAGTTTGGAGATTGAATAAGAGATTGTAAAGGTTGTTGTGGCATATCTCCAACAGCCAAGAAAATGATGTCAGTAAAGCATATGACATCTCAGGTATCACTAAAGCTTTAGGCTTCTAGTTTAGTAAGTAGAAATCATTTTTTTTGTCAGTTGGTGTGTGTGTAAGATTTAGAATTATGTGTGGCTTATGATATCAACTGTTTTTTGTCATCTTTTGTAAAGCCTCCAAACTTGTGTGTGGGTGGCTTCTAAAATCCTAATCCCTCAGAAAGATTTCATCATAGGGCAGCCTCCAAACCTGTGTAAGAGGTGGCTTCTAAGGCTGCCTAACTCACAAAACAGCCTCCTAATCTATGTAACGGGGTGACTTGTAATGTGAATTATTTTCTGTTATGAATATGTGTGGTTTTCAATCACAATCCCTCAGATAGCATGATTGTATCACTTACAGATAAGCCTCCTAACCTAACAGTAGGGGTGGCTTAGTAATCACAACAGATCAATACAAGCAACACTTACAAAATCATCATAGGGAAGATATCAATATTAGCAACACATTCAAAATCATCACAGAAAACACAGATCAGAAGAACTCAACATCAACAATTAATACAACCACAGTCTCCAAACCTAACCAACAACCACACCCTCCAAACCCATCGAGCCCACAACCTCCAACCCAACCAACAACCACACAGCCTCCAACGCAGCCATCAACCAAAGCCTCCAAACCAATCGACAACCACCGAAAAATAAGAATTTGAGGGAGGACATACTTAGATTAGATCCAAAACCCCAGGCAGCAAAATCACAAGCATCTATCTCTCAACATCAGAATACACTATGTGGGAGAATGCGGGTGGGTCAACAGGGGTGGCTGGGGGTGGTGGACTGTAGTAGGGGCTTTCAGTGCCAAAGTACTCAAAAATCTTATCGAGGACGAAGGACTCAAACTCAGTTTCGGGGACGACGGTAAGGGGTTCCGCCGAGAAATGAGCCATCGATGGAGGAGTCAGAGGGCTACAAATGTTCAGACGTGTCTGAGATGATAAGGTCGTCCAGATCCACCGATGGAAAGGAAGGGGATGAGTCGGGATTAGAAGCCATTGCACCCACCGCCATAGGAAATTAGGGTTTCGATGGGGAAATTGTGGGCGATGGGTTGAGATTTATGGAGATAGTGGATTGGATGGTAGGTGAAGAGGAGTAATGACCGATAATTGAAGGCGTGGAGTCGGGAAGAAGGGTTTCGGTTGGTGAAGGTAGGTGAAGGTGGGAAGAGATAAAGGGAGAGAATATTGGATGGTTGGTGAAAATTGTGTTGACCAAAATGAATGTGGGATGGCAGATGGTGTAATTTCTGTGAAATGGAGGGGCTTAAGCAATGTCTATTTTTGGTAAATTGGAAGTGGGACAAACTTTGGGGGACGGATCGAAATTGTAAACTGGGACAATCTTTGTGGGACGGAGGGATTAAAAACTTGTAATCATTATCTACATGTATTGGGATTCTGGAGAATTAATTCTCCCAAATTGTTCAATTTGCGCAGAACACAAGTTCACGCAGCTTTCCAGTTCTTCGTACATACGTTGTGTTTATTCATTCCAAAACTAAATTCACGTAACATGAAATTAATCCAATCAGAGTCAAAATTAGCTCTGATATCGATTGGTGGGGTTTGCTGCCCCTTGCACAGCGGAAAACATGCATAAACAAATAAATCAAGCATAAACAAATATATCATGCATGCAGATCTATTTGACTGATTATGAGATTAATTACTCACATGTTAAACAATCAATTGCAAACAAGAACACACATAAGTCATTCTTAAGGAATTAAAATGCTAATTCATAATATTCTAGGGTTTAGGATTGCCGAACAGATTCTTCGAAGAATCGACGATTGCTTGCGCTACACATAAAGATCTTCGTAATCAACCTGAAATCTTCTAATCCATATCCCAAACTCAGATTATGACATTTTTGTGGGCAAAGCTTGTCAAAATAAAAAAAAGGCTTGACTAGACTAAAGAATTATGACATTAATGTTAAAAATCCATTAAATTAGTCTTCTATTTAGTCTTCTTTATAAAGAGTTATGATGAGACAGATTAGGGATCCATGGAGGTTGTACTTAAGCCAAACTTGTTGAACTTTTGCTAATTAAATTGAGCCTCAATTTAATTCAAATCAAAACAGAATATTATTATCATCCACTATAGTATAATAATATTGAATGGCCGTCCATTCCCAAATTACGATTAATCCGAGCTTTACCTCTTCAATTTATTATTTTTTTCGTGTTTAAGATATAAATATCCATTAATTAATTTAAGTCTGTTATTTGACTTTAACTAATTAATATCTTTTTCCAAGAGTTGTCTAGTTCAAAATCTTTATTTATTATTCTGGAATAAATTCCAACCGGCCATGTTTCTAAATAATACTCCCTTCGTCCGCGAATAGGAGTCCCGGTTGGCCATTTTCATCCGTCCGCCATTAGGAGTCCCGGTTAGACATTTTATCTTGGGAGTATAAAAAATGAACCCACTTTTCCCTTAATTTAGAAGCTGCAATTAATTTAATCCACTTTGATTACAAATAATAATATAAATGGGTCCCACATTCCACTATCACACACTTAAATTATTACACTCAAACTTTTCTTAAAACCCGCACCCAACTCAACTGGGACTCCTATTTCGCGGACGGAGGGAGTAAAACTTTTTTCAAACACCTCTTGAGGATAGATCAAACTGGACTCAGCCAGCACACGATTCATTGCAATAACAATACTAGCAACTCTAGACATTGATCATTACTACCCAAGATATCAGGATTCTTGGATTGCAAAAAATCTGCACCATTTGATAAATCAAAGTAGTGCATAATCAATGTCGTATGCTCAATGTTATGTCAACAATGATTAAGAAATACTCCCTCCGTCCCACCTCAAATGATCAACTTTTCATTTTTCATTTTGGGTTGTCCCGCCACAGGTGATCAATTTCCTTTTTTAGCTAAAAGCAAAACTTCAACCGTCTTTTACTTTATTCTCTATTTCTTACTTTATTCTCTCTTTATCTCTCTTACTTTTTCATCTCTCATACTTTACTCTCTCCACTTTAACTCAATATATATCATTTTATTAATTCACATGTCCAAAAGAAATCAATCACATGTAATGGGACGGAGGGAGTAACAATCACCGAGACCTCATCTTTCAGTAAATAGCAAAAAAGACTTATCTCAACTATTAGATCCTTCAGTGCTATACCACATCAGTATCATTTATTTCCTAAGGTAAAAAATATGCGGATTGATATTGCAACCTTTCACGATAGATAGCCAAAGCTTATCTAGGTTGTGAAATTCTATTTCTCTTCTATAAAGAACCGACTGCATCACGATAGGTAGCTAAAGCATAATTGTACACTTTTTCATTTCACAATATTTTGATTTCCAATTGTATTTTTCAATTTTATCATAATTTTTCTCATTACTTTACTTTTTACATTAGTGCATTATGAGACCTTCCAAACTTTTTTTTTTCTAATTTCTCATACTAGTAAGTTTTTTTTATTTTCTTTCACATTCGTAGTTTTATACTATAACTTTTGTTCTTATTTCATTTATGTATTCTTTATAATCTAAGAATAAAAAAAAATTATTTAGCCACATAAAAATTAGTACTCCCTTCGTCCCATTGAAGATGACCTACTTTCCTTTTTGATTTGTCCCAACTAAGATGATTCATTACTTAAAATGGAAACACCTTTATCTCTACTTTATTCCCTCTCTCTTACTTTACTCTCTCCTCTTAACACACAAAATATAACTGCATAAAATCCCGTGTCGCCCAAGAAAGAGGTCATCTTCCTTGGGACGGAGGGAGTACTATATATATCATAGTATAATAATAAATTTAATTTTTAAGTTATGTGTTTATTTGAAAAAAAAATTATTCTTTAATTATTTTGACACAAACAATGTTAGTCCGTATGTTTCCTTACCTTAGGAAATAAACCACACTGGTGTGGTATAACACTGAAGGATTTAACGGTTGAGATAAGTCTTTCTTGCTATTTACTGAAAGACGAGGTCTCGGTGATTGTTATTTTTTAATCATTGTTGATATAATATTGAGCATACGACATTGATTATGCACTACTTTGATTTATCAAATGGTGTGGATTTTTCGCAATCCAAGAATCCTGATATCTTGGGTAGTGGTGATCAATGTCTAGCGGTGCTAGTATTGTTATTGCAATGAATCGTGTGCTGGGTGAGTCTATATAAAGGAAACTAAATAGAAGACTAAATTAATTGTTTTTTTAGCATCAAAATTCGTGCCCCCCTCTTCCAGGGAGGGAACGAAATTTTCAGTTTTACAAAACTGAAGTTCAGTCTTCTATCTAGTCAGGTTCTTTTGATTCTGACAAGCTTTGCCCACCCAAAGGTTAGATTCTGAGTTCGCGATACAAATTAGAAGATTCCTGGTTGAGTACGAAGATCTTCATGTGGAGATGGCGCAAGCAATCGTCGATTCTTCGGAGAATCAAATCGGTAATTCTAAACTTTAGGAATTCATAAATTAGGATTTTTCTTGGTTGTGAATTTTATGTGTTCTAGCATGCAATTGATTGTTTAACATATGATAAATTGATCCCATAATCTGGCAAATAGATCCATATGTATGATTTATTTGTGAATGCATGACTTCCGCTCCGAAAATTATACCAAAACAAAATCATGGCCAATTGGAGAGCCTAATTTTCGAACCTATGGATTTCTCCTTAGGATCTATTTTTGTTAATTCTTCTTTCCCGCTTCACAATATTTATTTATTTAATCAGATATGTAATCTTACCAAATATTTTTAACATCCTATCGCACTCATAAATAAGAACCCAAAACCCCTAACCCTAGCCCCATAATTTTCGAAACCCCCTCCCCTCACTCTCTCTCAAATTTTCTTCTTCCACACACCAATATTTTGGTCATCCTTTGAGAAGAATTTAGAGTTTAGTCCAAGATTCTTGGAAGAATCAAGTCTCTACTTTAATTAATTGGTTTGTTTTTCTCTCTAAAAAGGTATTTGTTTATGAGTTCTTCATTCTTTCTTCTACTTCTCTTCTTTTTCTTCTTTCTAACCGATTAATCGGTCTTCTTGAACCTCATGCATCTTGGTTGAGTGAAGCTGGATAAAAGGGACAATATGTTCATGCGTGTGTGCAGCAGCTGTGAAGCGTGCGCTGTGTGCGGTATGTGTGTTGTTGTGTTGTGTGTGTTTGATGGCTAAATAATCTTTGTGAGATAAACATGATCTTGATTAATTAATGATAAGATAACCAATGAAAAAAGGGTGTTAAGTATTGAGACACAGAACAGCAAGACAGTATTGAACCTAATTTGTGATACGTGTTTATGTGACTTAAAAGCAGAACTTTAGTTATGCCCATAACGGAAAAGCGAAACTACTTGAAAACTAAGCAATCGAGGTGGGCTTTACTCTAAAAACTCTCTTTATTTTATCAAAATGTTGTTCTGTGTTATGCTGTGGTTTAACTGGTTGTCATGCCTATGTTTGTTTTAATGTGATAATAGATATGCTTATATCAATTGGCGAAAAGTATGGGTCCGTAAGCCCTACCAAATGTACACGAGATGGAATGTGGAGTCCCTGCTAGTCACTGTCTCACAGGTGAAAAGTGTGGCCACACTTTCATTGCACCATGGAATGTTGTGATTGTTTATTTTGATGAGATAAAACGGGGATTATTTGACCGGCCAAGCCTATGAAAATTTATTTTGTGATACTCGTGGATATTTTTTCTTTTCATAACTCGCTAAAACTCGAGTTCACTTGGTAAGGTACAACTTATAAAACGCTTTGGCAACGAGAGCTCACCGGGTTTCAAAATACTCACCCGCATGTGTTTTCCTTATGCTGCTGTGTTGAATGATGGCGTAGGGTGGCGGTGTTGAGCTTGTTAATTAACAATTAAGAGGTGGAGGCAGCAGAACTTCAAGCATAGTTGTGTCTTCATACATAGCTATTCTCTTTTTCGGGTCGTCTTCCGCCGAAATTCCGATACACTTACGAATTTGTTTCTGAATATTGCATCTTGCCTTCGGTTTGAGACCTTAGCCTTTTCTTTGTGATTTTGTCTTAGATATTTAGTCGTACTCTTCGATGTTTTGATCGTTATTTATGACACCTTCCTTCTTCTTTCATATTCAAAGTTAAGTTACCATTTAAATACCTCCATATCTTTTCTAAATCTGGTTCAACATTCTTTAATGAAACCTCAGCCTATGTTTACTTCTTTTGAGTCTGCTTCAAAGGTAGCCGTATTTATTGTACCCTAGAGGTAATGTTAATAGCTATATCATATTCACTTTTTTCCGCTCGAACCCAAAAGCCTTCTTCTAAAATCTAAGTTTGCCTTTGAAATCCTTTGTTAATGAACCGAATACGTAAAGTGCTCAAATACCCGCGACTCGCCTTGTTCAACCACGAAGAAAGAGGTACAAATATTTCTACGATTGAAACTTTATGCTCTTGGAAATTTTGGTTGAAAGTGTTATTTTGTATAAGACAGCCTTAAGTGTTGGAGAAGAGCCAAGGCTATGGAAGCAATGCTTCTTAAATGATGATTCTTAGGAGTTTTGGAAATACGTTTCGTGGAAGCGATGCTTCTTAAATGATGAACCCTAGAGTGTGGAAATATTACGAATGTGAAGCGATGCTTCTTGAATGGTGAATTGTCGAATGTTGTATGAGAACTTGTGAAACTGAATGCTAACATTAAAATGAGATTATGTTGAAATGTCACATGTCACAGATCAGATTGAACCCAAGATGCTCTAGCCAATGCATCATAGCCGCTTGTACCAACAATAGAAACGTGTTCTACCAGTATAAGGCCGTTAGTGTATATGGGATTCGACGAAACGCGAATGGAAACCACTAATAAAGTTTGTCTAAGGACGAGAACTCGTACGACGCGAACCATCACCTTTCGACTTTTATACACTGCAACACCATTTGAAAGATCTACACACTTTCCATTCTTTTCCACCTCAGGACGGTGCCGACTTGTTCCTTTCCCCTTTTTGTAGATGGTTCAACCCTATCACGCTCTTATACGTCACCGCTACGCGCAATATGAACTTTCCTAGAACGCTATGTGGAGCCGAATGGGATCTAAACCAGCTCCTCTTGAACTTCGTCAACGATTTCTACGGTCATCGGGCCGACGCTTACGCGTACGGACTACCCATCACGAGGAATCATGCGCATCGCTATCCATATACTACCTTCCCTTCGAGCGTGGACCGCTTGCCTCAAGATCCTACACTTGGTTTAGCTCCGCCCAAATACACGCTCGAGGAGACTGCGTCGCTCATTAGGAGTCTTACTTCCTGGCCATGTTCGTCGCGTTGGACGGACCTCCACTCCATCCACAATGCAAAGGCAATTCCACTTGTTAAAGACGTCAAATGAAGTATCGCGACGATGTAGGTGGAGCTCGCACGTTGCTCGTTCCTCGTAGAAGGACCCTTAGATGCGCTGCTGCCCCTTGAAGGATCATAGGATGCTCACTTCGATTCCTTCACCCCTAAGCAACGAGAAGAAAGACGAGGAGATGGGATCGTCCGAGAGAGTAGAGAGTTCGAGCGCGGAGAGTGTCGGAGGGTCGGGAGAACCCGAAGACGAGAGCGGAGATGTCTAGTGTCCGAATAGAAATTTTGTTTTCCTTTCCCCATGTTTTTGAATTTGAATTTATTTACGTTGTTATTTTCTTTCTCATGATTTAGACGCTTTCCATTCATCGTACTCGCCACTCCATTGAGACCACTTTTCTAAATTTAATGGGAACAGACGCCATTCTATTATCTCATAATATCGCTCTTCACTCTTTTCTATCCTTATCGCATACCTTATGGTGCAACCATATTATGTTCTCTCTTGCCCAACTGTTTTTCTTTGCAAATGCTATTGTGTGGTCTTTCCTTGGATCCTAAGTTCTTTTCGGGACGTTTTGAATAACCATGAACCCTTATCTATTTGAACACCTCGTTTGACTCACAATTTGCAAGTGATACCCATTATTTCTTTTCCTATATCGAGTCATTTCTTTTTTTAGCTTGGTTTCACTACATATATTGTTTCACACCCACTATTTTTTCTTCTTCGCACTGCTAAGTGCTATCGTGTTCTCTCTCTTCCTTAACGGCTCAAAGTTCCAATCACTTTGGGTTGCCCTCAACAAACCCGTTGGAACCATTACTAGTGCAACTTCATGACATCCGCCATATTCCTAAATACCACCCATTGTTTTAGGCCTCGACATGTCCGATCATTAACCGCCCAGTTCTTGCAGCACTTTGATTCGCTACCTGGGTATGGAATTTGAGATTTCTAAAGCTTTTATTCACCTTACCATCTCACTTTCGCATTTGCGTTACTCCTTTTCGTTCGTTGTACCGAGACCCTTTGAGACCACGCTTTGGAGCTTCTATGGAGAATTCACACCTTTTATTATTTTATCTTTGAAAGACCTGTTTGCTTCCTACTCTTTTTCTACCTTATCGCGTGAACCTACTTGTCCGTTCTATTTTCTTCCAAGTACCTTTCATCCTTGTGCAACCGCTCTATGTCTTTTCTTGCGCAACTTCCTCATTCCTCACAATGATACGGTGTGATCATTCCTCGATACCCCTATTGTTGTTTTGTTTCGACACCTGCGCATCGCATTCTTCATCCTGAAATGAAAAGGGAATACCTTGAACTTGCCCGCTAGGAGAATCCGAACATAAGATGATGGTATCCTCACTAGTATGGATAGTAGAGATTTCCATTTTTGCACGAACATAGAAATCACGTGCTAGGAGAGCTGAACTAGTCGCTCTACGATCTCAAGAGCCATAGCCGATGAGACGTTGACGAATCTTAGAATGGACGGAAGAACGTTGAAACTTGCTGAGACGAATTAGCCGTAAGGAGGCTAATAACCCTACAAGCCCCGGAATGAACCCCGTGCCACGGAATCTCGATGAACCGACGACCCTATACTAAGTATGTGCCTCCACCGCCATAAGCCGAAGAAAGTGTGATTTTTCCACGTCACTTATCTCCACGGAGAAGAGAAGGAGGAAGCGAGGCCTGTGACGTTGGAGCCATGAGATTTTCCGACGTTTTTCCCGAGGAGTTACTCTGACCTGCCTGCCAAATAGGCAATTGGACTTACGATCGATCTCGAACCCGAGCCCCACTCGAACAAAGGGCACCGCACCACGGGCGCCTAAGGAGTTAGAGGAATTAAAGATTCAAACTTACAAAAGCTCATGGAATTAGTTTCGTTATGCCTGGGTGAGCTTCGCCAGCGGCGACCAAAGCTCTTGGCAGGCAGAGACGGGCCATGAGAATGGGATCAAGATTGACAGAGAAGTCAACAATTCGACCCAAGAATGCATCCTGGCCGAGGAGGATGACCACTTCGATCAACTCCCGAGGAGCCGAGTGTTTTCTAAGATGATTTGAAGTCCGGATACTCATCAAATTTAAAATGCGAAAGATATCCCCAAACCGCATTCCGCACGTATATGGTCACTAAGGAGTTCAAGTAGATCTGTTTGTCTCGACGAACGCCTAAATGTGTTTATGGACTTGATGAACCGAGTTTTTTACCCGCACCTGATACGTTCGTCTTAAGGTTCATGATGATATCTTAGTCTACTCGGGAAGGATCTATAGCTGAAAGACGCCAAGACTTGCTAATCGCTACCGGAGACGTTGAGGAAGCGGCAGAAGTCGCATTTCAAATTCAGCAAGGAATTCTCGGGTTGAAGGAAGTCAACTTTTTAGGACACATCGTGGTCAACAGGCGGAATTGAGTGGACCCCGCTGAAAGCTGGAGGCGGTAACAGCCGAAGTCGCCATCGACGTCGAACGAGACTAGCTCTCGCTGGCAAAGATGGACACCAAGGTCTATAGAAGGGTTCTCCAAGATAGCGAAACCAATGACCCAAGAGTCTGGGCAGCGAATCATGCTGAATCGACGTCGGAGCGCGGCTGAGCTTTCTCAACTTTGACTAGAGAACCACCACCCATTCGTTGTTGACGGCTGTAGCTTGGAGTGGAATTATGATAGTTTAGCACCGACGCTCGAAAGTCGGATTAGGATGCGTGTTGACGTAACAACAAGGTGATCAGCTAGCGTTGCCGCGACATGGAAACCGCGCGAGCTGAACTACCCTACCCACAGAGCATGCTGAGGTGCATGCCCTAAAGATTTGGAGACACCATCTCTACGGAGTTAGGTGTGAAATCTTTATGGACTATAAGAGTTTGAAGTACTTCTTCGAGCGTAAGACCTAATACACGCTACATAAACTGTACGGTTTCCGAGCCAGAAGGACTATCAGGTAACAACTACCACCCCGGCAAGGCAAACGTAGTAGCGTACGCTTTAAGCCGTAGAGACCATTCGCAACTCGCCATCTTTCCGACAAAGCAGAGGAAAGCCCAAAAGCAGAGTTTGCAAGCCGGTAATGTAAGTAGCTAGACACCCAACTGAAGGTCGAATCGCCAAGCAAGCAGAGTGTAACCCGACCCAAGAACGGAGATCAGCAGCAGCAAAACGGCTAGATGCGAGATTGGAGGAGATTCGAGTCGAAGTGGGAACCGTGAATCCGAAATTTTGGGCCGAGGCTTCCGACAACGCCCTCTCACTGGGGCGGAGACTGCAAGTGCCGAACGACGAGGGACTAGAGTTGTGATCATGAGCGAAGCTCACGAAACCCCATACACCGCTCACACCGAGCACACAAAGATACCAGATCTCAAGTCCTTTTGGTGGAACGGCATGAAGAAAGATGTCGGCAGCTCTTTGTAGAGCGCGGCTACTGCCAACGTGAAAGCCTTACACCAACGACCGTACGGGTTTACAACCGCTTGCGATACCCGAGTGGAAATGGGAGCACATCGCTATGGATTTCTGGGTGGACGGCATTGCCGAAGACCCTCAAAGGGAACACCGCAACTGGGTGATCATACATGGATCATCTACCAAGAGTGCCATTTACAACAATTCCGTAACCCATGGATTTGATAAAGTACAGTTCTGATCTACATCCAAGAGATCGTACGATTACATGGAGTCCTATGACGACACGCCCGATCGTGACCCGAAGTTTACCTCGAAATTTTGGATTAGCTGGGACGAAATTTTTTTTAAGTGTGGTAGGATGTAACATCTCGGAATTTAGAACCCTAATTTTAGGGCCCTAGAATTTATTAGTGATGACGTGGAGTCGTGAATGCATTTATTGCATGTGATGTTATGGCCGAGTTGAGTCTAGGGTTTGCGTTGAAAGTTTGAAAAGTCAAACTTATTGATTTTATGATGTGGCATGTGATTTATTAAATTATGAGATTTATGTGGTAAATTAATTGTCTAAGGGTGAGTGAGAATATTAGAGAAATTTTCCATAAATACTTGTCATCCTAATTCTTGTGTTTTCGACCCCCCTTGAAATTTTGGAGAAGGAATTCTATTTTTTTTTCCGGATTTAATTTAATTCTTGTGATATTTATCCAAATTAAATCCAAGACCCAAATATTTCCTTTTGAAGAGAGAAAAATTGAGCCCCTTTGTTTCTTGGTGATTTTCGAAAATCACCTATTGTGGGAAGGAAGGAATTATTTTATTTTAGTTAATCCCTTATTTGATTTCCTTCCATACCTAGAATTAAATTATTCTACCAAATCTTTCCATACTTCAAGAGATCTTGTCTTACCTTATTCTAGGCAATATTAAAAAAATCCATGCCTTATTTAATAGGCATGGGACGCCTATTTCCATCCCAAGTTGGGAGAATCCTTATTTTTATTTTGCTCCGTGATATTTTATTCTACTCCGAAAATTATACCAAAACAAAATCATGGCTAATTGGAGAGCCTAATTTTCGAAACCTATGGGATTTTCCCTAGGATCTATTTTTGTTAATTCTTCTTCCCTGCTTCACAATATTTATTTATTTAATTGTGGAGGATAGAATCTTACCAAATATTTTAAAGATCTCATTGGACTCTATAAATAAGAACCAAAACCCCTAACCCTAGCCCCATAATTTTCGAAACCCCCTCCCCTCACTCTCTCAAATTTTCTTCTTCCACACACCAATATTTTGTCATCCTTTGAGAAGAATTTAGAGTTTGAACGCCAAGATTCTTGAAGAACCAAGTCTCTACTTTGTTTCTACCGATTGTTTTTCTCTAAAAAGGTATTTTGTTTATGAGTTCTTCTTATTCTTCTTCTACTTCTTCTTTTTCTTCTTTCTAACCGATTAATCGGTCTTCTTGAACCCTCATGCATCTTGGTTGAGTGAAAGTGGGATAAAAGGGATGTGGGAATATGTTCATGTGTGTGTGTGTGTGTGGCGTGAGTGTGTGTGTGGTGTGCGTGTATGTGTGTGTTGTTGTGTTGTGTGTGTTTGATGGCTAAATAATCTTGTGAGATAAACATGATCTTGATTAATTAGTAATGATAAGATAAATCAATGAAAAAGGGAAAAGAAGTATTGAGACATGCATGAGTAAGAGTAGTATTGAACCTAATTTGTGATATGTGCCTATGTGATTAAAAGGTGAAACTTTGGTTGCGAAGCCGGATAACGGAAAAGCGAAACTACTTGAAAACTAAGCAATCGAGGTGGGCTTTACTCTAAAAACTCTCTTTTATTTTATCAAAATGTTGTTTGGTGTTATAAGGGTGGTTTAACTGTTATGTCATGCCTATGTTTGTTTTAATGTGATGTTGGATATGCTTATACGAATTCGGGTGAGTATGGGCCGCAAGCCCTACCAGGCTGTGTACACGATGGGAGCGGGAGCCGTCCTTGCTAGTCAGCCGGTCTCGTGGGTGAAAAGTGTGGCCACACTTTCGTCGCACCATGGAATGTTGTGATTGTTATTTTGATGAGAAAATGGGGGATTATTTTGACTGGCCAGTCTATGAAAATATATTTTGTGATACTCGTGATATTTTTTCTTTTATAACTGCTTAAAACTCGAGTTCACTTGGTAAGGGTGGCATAACTTATAAAACGTTTTGGCAATGAGTTCACTGAGTATTTCAAAATACTCAGCCATGCATGTGTTGTCCTTATGTGCAGGTTGAACGATGGCGAGTCGTGGCGGGTGTTGAGCTGTTAATTAATTAAGATGGTGGTTATGAACTTCAAGCATAGTTGTGTCTTCATACATAGCTATTCTTTCTCTTGGTCGTCTTCCGCTGAATTTTGATACACTTACGAATTTGTTTTGGAATATTGGCATCTTTCCTTCGGTTTGAGACCTTAGCCTTTTCTTGTGATTTTGTCTTGGATATTTCGTCGTACTCTTCAGATGTTTTGATCGTTATTTATGACACCTTCCTTCTTCTTTCATATTCCTAGGTTAAGTTATTGCTTTAAATACTCTGATACTTCTTTCAAATCTTTTGGTCAACACTCTTTGAATGAAACCCTAGCCTATGTTTACTTCTTTGGAGTCTGTTTGGGTAGCAGCCGCCGCATTTATTGTACCCTAGGAGGGCGAGCTGTTACAATGAGAGTTGTTGCTTGTGATTGGATTTGTGGAGTTAATGAGAGTTGTTGTCTTAGTGGAAGTTGCCTAGATTTGTTTTGCTTGATTGCATTAAGGGTCTATGGTCCTAAGGACGTGATTCACTTCTCACACATTCTTACATCTTCTTTCTCTTCCACCATCTCTTGATCCAACGAGATGATCCAATTTTTATGGTTGGATCAACCTATTTTTTGTGCATTTTGAGTTATTGCAATAGGCAAGTCCTTGGAAAAACAAAAATATGGAATCAGTATGAAGAATCACATCACGCAGCTTATTAATCATGAATGGACTAGACTAGAAAGAATATAGAATTTCATTCAAATAAGAGAGAGAATTCGAAAACCCTAGGATAGGAATTTTCAAAAATTAAGAAGAGTTAAACCCTATAATTCATTTATGTTGGACTTGGACCAGACTTGATGGATTTTATTTCAAGTCCAAACAAAACATTATTATCAACTATTGTAAAAAAATATTGATTTTGCTTCCAATAAAAAATTACAGGTACTAGGGGTTTTTTTCTTTAAATATTCATTAATTAACTTGATTCTGCTATTTGACTTTATCTAATTAATATCTTTTTCCAAGATTGGTTTAGTTCGAAACCTTTATTTATTATTCGTCGAATAAATTTCAACCGTATTTATATATAATAAAACTTTATTTCGAACACCTCTTGAGGATATTATCAAACCAGACTCAACGGGTGCACAACTCAAAGTTATAAATATCCTAGCAATGCTAGACACTGATCACCACTACCCAATATCATGATTCTTGGATTACGAAAAACTCGCACTTATTCATACATCAAAGTAGTGCATAACCAATATCACGTGCTCAATGTTAAATACAATGATTAAGAATTAATCACCGAGACCTTTGTCTTTAAGTAAATAGCAAGAAAGACTTATTTCATTGTTAGATCCGTCTAGTGTTATACCACAATAGTGTAGTTTATTTCCAAAAAGTAAGAAAACTTGTAAACTGACACTGGAATCTTTCGCGATATATAGCCAAAATATATCTAGGTTGTGAAATATTTACTATTTCTCTCATGCAAAGAACCGACTAGGCTACTATGCAGAAAAATTAAACTTGTTTGCTTCATATATGTTTAAATATTTGAGAAATATCTTATAAATGCATAAGTAAATGCAAAATAATAAAGTTACTTCTTCTCACATTGGGTTAAAAGTGGATTAATGCGTTTATTATATAAAAGCAAATTCTAATCTTCCAAACAGTTCGAAATATGCATTAGTATATCAATCCTAACACTCTCAATCTTGTCTACTTGTATTTGAGGCATGCATGTAACCTTTTGTCTCCTTCATGAAGGATTTCAAGCAAAGCCGGGGAATATTGCAGATAATTGGTGCTAGAATGCGACAAATTAGGGTGAGAATGATTGCCATAATTATGGGGACAATATGGGACAATTTGGTTATTTACATCCGACATTGTTTCCACATGCATGAGCCAGCCTAGCATGCATTAATTAAGTTCTACTATATTTATCTAAAACATAACTCCTCAACTGTCTCATTTATTATCTCAACTCTTCCTCGGCCAAACTGTCTCAAACATGAAAAAAATTCAAAATTTATAATTATAATTTGTTATAATAGTCCGTTTAAAAATATTAAATAAATCTATGTTTTCATCCTCAAAATGGAATGAAAAATATAGTAAAATAGTAAAATCTGACCTTCTAATAAATTAAAGTAGTGTATAATTGGGCGCCATATTTAAGTGTCTTCCACGAGCGACAATGACGTGGAGCCCACGTCACAAAAATTTTTTATTTCAATTTATTTGATTTTTATTATTTTGTAAATAACTGTGCACTTTTTCCCAAATGAGAACATAATACTATTGATTTCGCATCTTTAACGGGTCTTCATCTCCATGACTTAATTATCAGAATCTATCATTCTTTAACCCAAAAATGAATATTTATAACCTTGTCATCAAAAAATCTAAAAGAGATAATCTTGATTTTACTTGGTCCTTTCGTACAATAAATATAGAATGATTATGTCGAAATTCAAAAGAAATTCTAATCTGAGTTTGAGGAATAAGGGACTTCATAATCAGAGTTTGAGAGCTCTCATTTTTTAAACCCAAAAATGAATATTTAATCTTGTCATCACAAAATCTAAAATGGATAATATTGATTTTATTGTTCCTTTCAAACAATAAAGGGAGACTGATCATGTTGAAATTTCAAAGTGATTCAGATCTGTATCTAAGGAATGATGACTAATGATAAACATACGAAATTTATTAGAAAAATAGATTTTACTCCTCTCTTCTCTATGTTCGTTATCGACGGAGAACTGTGCACTTAGAAACTGAGAAAGGCAAAATAAAGAGTATCTAAAAAATAAAAGACTAGGATGAGTTGCTGTATAATGTTGACATAATGGATTTTCCAGCTTTAGATGAGAGAAAAAATAAATGAAAAGAAAATTTAGAAATTAATGGGTAGAGAGCAAATAGCTTAAGTCGCTCATCCGCCTAAATTAGACGCCCATTTTAGGTAACAGCATATCACTATCACCAATATTGTATTAGCAATGTTATATCAATAATAATTAAGAGATAATTTATCTCATCTGTTAGATCATTTTTATGCTATATTACATCAACGTCATTCATTTCCTTATGTAAGGAAAAGAATTTTTGAACTGGCGCCACAACCTTTCATGATAGGTAATCAAAATTTATTTTGACCGTAAAATTACATCCTTCTGCAAAGAACTAACATTGTTGCCTGCTTAGAACATCATTCCAACTAGTCTAACATGTTTGATTCTTATGTACTTAAATGTTGATCAAACATCTTATAAATATTTATACAAATATAATATGATAAAACTATTTTTTCTCATCTTAGGAAGTGGATTATACATTTTGTTGTATACAAGCAATTCTAAACCTGCAACCTGCAAATTTGCTCAAAAGATGCTAACATAACTCTTTGTGTCTTATAATATCAAAAGTCAAAATCGCAATTGCTTCTAATGATACTAATATAAAAAATACCTCACAATTAATTAACATTAGTTTGTGCCACAAGTGTCAAAGTTCTAGCTTCACGATTGTTTCAAGAAATCATTTACATTGTACTCCCTCCGTCTCCGATTAGGAGTCACAGTTTGACCGGACACGAGTTTTAAGAAATATAAAGAAAACTTGGTTGAAAAAGTTAGTGGAATGTGGGACCCACCTTTTTATATTGGTTTTATAATAAAATATGTGTGAAGTGAGTTAGTGGAATGTGAGACCTACTTACCATCTATGGTAAAAATGAAGTGTGACACTTAATTGGGGACAGACCGAAATGGAAAAATATGACTCTTAATGGGGGACGGAGGGAGTAATAAATATCAATAATAAGCCACCTATATAGTTGAATCAGACATTAATGCATTGGCCAAAAATTATAATTAATGCTTATTTTTCGGATCAATATTATTAATTTGTTACTTTTTACTTTTGGTACATCAAATTCGGATATTGTTGATTAACTAATATTCAAATTTGCCCATTTCCATTATTTTATTCTAACCACATCTATGGTTAAATATATATCGACATTTAATTAAAAGTATAGGTATAGACGTTACAAAATCATAAAATGCTAAGAAATGAAGAATCCAAACAGAAAGGGTCTAATCTAGCAGGCGATAACAAGTCAAAGTATTAATCTAGAAGTTTGCTTGCTTTTTCTATTTCCCACTGCATTTTTAAAATGACGAAATTGATTGGAAACTCAGACTTAAGGTATGGGTTAAAAGTTTGCTTGCTTTTCAATATTTCCCACTGTATTTTTAAAATGACGAAATTGATTGGAAACTCAGTCTTATGGTATGACCAGGCTCAGTTCCCAGTTCTGAAATAGTACTTCTTCCATCTCAAAATAAATGAGACATTTCTTTTTCGCACTTATTTTAGAAAAATAATACTATAAAAAAGTTGAAGTGGACAAAAATTAAAGTATGAGAGATAATGATGTAGATAAGAAGAGTCTTCTCTACATTATTCTCTCCTACTTTAATTTTTGTCCATTTTAACTATTTTATAATTATTTTCCAAAAATAAGAGCGAAAAAGAAACGTGTCTTATCTTGGGATGGAGGGGTATTATATATGGACCGTTCATTTATAATTTCATAAGAAAGTAAATTAAATAAACGTTAATAAGTAAAAATAAAGAGTAAATTAACGTATACATGTGACCCCAGTAATTGTAAAACAAAATTTGAAAATTTAATGAAGACGTTGATATTTAATAATTCCTTCCTCCATAGTTGAGTAGTTTCTTTTTCGAATTCATTTTATGAAAATAATATTATTTTCACAAAAATAAACTAGTTTTATTATTTTGGGTTGTCCTATTAAATTAGATAAAGTCTAAATATAGAAAACTTTAAGCCATTTACACACCACTATTTGATATGGACCCACAATTCACTATCTACTACCTTTTCTCTCTTACTTTTCATCATCTTTCCTACTATACCAATTGCACATTAAACTCGTGTCAAATCCACACTGCCTAGGTAGAGTTAGACTCGTTCACACATTTCACGTAGTTCACACACTATACACACTTCACACATTTCACACACTGCATACACTACACACATTTCATACACTACACACAATTCACACACTACAAACACTACTCACATTTCATACATTTCAAGCATCCTATTTTTGATTTTTTTATTCGATCTAAACCGACCGAATAAAAAAATTGAAATTTTTTAAAAGTTTAAACTGAATCAAACAGAAAAACTAAACTAAATTTGAAATTTTAGTTTGTGTGAAATGAGTGTAATGTGTGTGTTTCGTGTAAAATTTGTAAGTGTGTGCAATGTGTATATTTTGTGTATAGTTTATGTAGAGTGTTTATTTTGTGTGCAATGTGTGTATTTTGTGTGTATAGTGTGTGTAGTGTGTGAAATTTATGCAGAGTGTGAAGTGCGTATAGTGTGTGTAGAGTGTGAACTATGTGAAATGTGTGTAGTGTGAACTGTGTGCAGTGTGTGAAATGTGTGTAGTGTGTGTAGTGTATGACATGTGTGTAGTGTATGAAAAGTGTGTAGTGTGTGAAATGTGTGAAATGTGTGTAGTGTATAGTGTGTGAAGTGTGTGTGTGTGGATTTTTTAATCATTAAAAATTTTAAAATTTTAATTTTATTATAAAATTGTGATGATATTAAATTTAAATACTCCCCGCGTCTACAAAAAATAAAGCACAATTACCATTTTTGTCGTCCACAAAAAATAGAGCACATTCATTTATGGAAAGATTTCAACAAATAATAACCCTACACATCATTACACAAACACTACTTCTCACTTACCTTTTCCCCTCCTCTCTTACTTTTTTCCCTTCTCTCTTACTTTACCAATTCTACATTAAAACCCGTCTCATGCACAAATTGCTCTATTTTTTGTGGATGGAGGGTGTAGGGGTGAGCAAAAAAACCGAAAATCGAATATGAGAACTGAACCAAACCGAAATTTTGAAATTCGGTTCGGTTTTTTCGGTTTTTCGGTTCGGTTCGGTTTTAAAAATAAAAAAATTTGGTTTTTCAGTTCGGTTCGGTTCGGGCGAAAAAAAAATGGAAAATCCGAATTATATTTTAAATATAATATTATATATATTTATTCTATTAATTTAAATATATTATATCATATACTCCCTCCGTCCCCTATCAGGAGTCACACTTTGACCGAGTACGAGTTTTAAGAAATGTTAAAGAAAAGTTGGTTGAAAAAGTTAGTGGAATGTGGAACCCATTTTTTTATATTGATTTTATAATAAAATGTGAGTGAATTGAGTTAGTGGAATGCGAGACATACTTACTATTTATGGGAAAAATGAAGTGTGACTCTTAATTGGGGACGGACCGAAATGGAAAAGTGTGACTCTTAATCGGGGGACGAAGGGAGTATATAATATATATTTTTAAAATATATTTTATATAGTATGTATTATATATATTCTATTAATTTTATATTATATATTTATATTATATTAGTATATATAAAATAAATAAATTATATATATTGATATATACTCCACATTTTTTTTGGTTTTTCGGTTTTTATTGAAAATTTCAGTTTTTTGGTTTAATTCGGTTTTTTAAGTTCGGTTTTTCGGTTCGGTTCGGTTCGGTTTTGATTTTTAAGGAAATTCGATTTTTCGGTTCGGTTCGATTTGGGCAAAAACGGAACCGAAAAACCGAATGCACACCCCTAGGAGAGAGTATACTATCAAATAATATTTATATAATTTTGTTAACATTTTAAAATAAGAAGAAAGCAAAATGAAATAGAATGATCATTCCTTAGCTAAATGGATGGAATGACTATTCCCATGTGGAATGGAATGGTGATTCCTAAGAAAAAATTTACCAAGCAAATGAATGAAATGAAGGTAAGAATGTCATTCCATACACCCATTTCATTCCATCGTACCAAGTAGGGCATTATACTCTATCAGAGGCTATTGGCCATGATATGACAGATGAAGATTGGTGGATTGTCTACGTACCCATATAGTTGTACTAAACGCACTGATTGAGCTATGAATGCAGAATCTTGCTATTGTTGTTGTATGTCTTAATAATTGATACTTTGTGTAATAGATTTTTTTGCTAATTCGTGCAAGCGATTTATGCTATATGTGTTCACGTGCTGATGTGGAACCTTATGTGATCGAGTCGGTTTAAAATGAGGTTCTGGAGAATGTTAGTAAAAAGATTGTGAATTCATTCGAGTTTTTTTTTAATTGTTATAGAGTTTTGGCTAAAATATTAGATGTGCTACAGCCTACGGGTGAGATGATTGAAGATTGTTGTGGATATTTTTTTTGGTTCTTCGTCAGCACCAAATTCTTATTTGGTCATCAATAACCATCTTTTGTTATGGATTATATCTTTTGTAGTCATGGCATGTTGGGCGTAAAACTTACAAATTATAACTTTTGTTGTTTGTAAATAATGTGTGATTATGTTTCTATATTTTGTTGGTCAATGATATTACGTTATGTGGGCTTTTAAATTTCTTTAAATGACTGAATTATGGTATAAAACTTATTATGTTATATAGTAACTTTTATTGTGACATTCTCTATCCGGTCAGACGTTGGTCGGGTATGTGGTGTTAGAGCATCACAACGGACATGTTCGACGAATATCTTCACGCCGGGGAATCAATTGGGCGGGAGTGATGCACTATTTATTAGCACTAAAAATACCTGCAAGTTTACAGGATAGATCTAGTATAGCTAAGGGTCAGTACCGGGATATCGAACACAGGGAATAGGATTGCAACTGGCTAGCATATACTAAGCGTCATATACTATTTAGAGACACGAAGATTTTGGTTTTGGTTTTACAAACTAGGCATAAAATATAAACAAATAAAAGAAAGTATAAAAACGAAATAATACATGCAAGCTAAAGAATGTAAAGTTTTAGGATGCAACTACTACGACCTAGTGATGATTAATCTCACATAACCTTTACCTTTATGTGTCTCTAGGATTATTAGGAAAGTCGCGATTCTAGGATAAACCCTCTCCGGGTGCACCTACCCAGTAGATTAGACTCTAACTATAAAGGTCTCCTTCTAATCGATTAGATTCTAACTCCTTAAGTTCCTAAGACTCAAGTCCTCACAAAGGGTCCCCTCTCGAGTGCAGATAAACCTATGTGTTGTACTCGTTCCTTTTACCACGTAAAACTAGCCATCTCTCGATTATTCTAGTTAAACGGACATAGTTCTAAAGTTGGCCAGACAAAAGAACAATAAAAGCACAAGAAAAAGCAAAACAATCACAAGAGCTAGGAAAATATTCAATTCAATAAATCAAAACATGTTCATAATAGTTTCTCCAAAAAATCTACAAAAAATGTTTAACTACTCATATACAAGTAGTAAACACAATAAAAGTACTAGACATGAAAAAAATCGATAAAACCCAAGGTCGAATCTTCAATCTTCAGTCTTCTCTTGTCTGGATCTGCAGAGCTACGCTTCAATGGAAGATGGATGAATTATCTGTGGAAGATGGAATGGAAGAATGTGTAGAGGGGGGAGGATTGGAGGTTCTGAGATGGTTTGAAGAAGGTGTAGAGATGAAGAATGATTGGAGGCTCCGAGATGAAGAATGATGAATTAGATTAAGAGGTTGTTAGGTATTGATCAGCCGAAGGCTTGATATAATTTAAATTGTACCTCTTTTAGTTATTTCCTTTGTAACTTTAAAAAAAATTTAAGTAATGTATGTTCTGCATCTACTTTAATATTTCTTATTGCTATTTTTAATATGCGAAAACAAAAAAATAAATAAAAAATAAATGAAAAAACTAAATGGAAATTGATAAGGCAGAGGCAGTCTGTAACAGGATCATCCAGACTATGAAAAGCTAATGTGACAATTACAGTCCGCCCAAGTCTGGATTAGCAATTGGGGATGCTAGTAGGGCCGTTTGATTCCCGGAAAATCAATAGAATAAGATAAAAAAAAAACATGAATTTCATATCACCTGACTATTGATATATTTAGCATTCCAAGTCAATAATATTGATATTCTGTTTAGCATTTCTATTAAAAGCTATGATAATCATATACTATAAATGTTGAATAATTAACTTACTTTTTCATGAAAAATAGTTTTATTACTTTCTCTATCTGGAAAACATACAAGATTATCTATTAAAATTAGTTTCCACCTAAAATTTGATAATAGTTTTTTGTTTTTTGATTTGTTAATTTATAAAAACTACGCCGTCCACCATTAATAAGATTATTTCTAATATATGGAAGCTAGTATGCCAATTTTTATTATATTTTTTTCTAAGATTAGGACAGGAAATAATCTAAAAAGTTATTCGATTATTGAAAGTCAATTTAATAATATTGCGTGCTTATTTAATTTGGTGTATATATATAATTAATGACAGTTAAAGAATATCGGTAGCGCGTAAGATGTCCGCGTTGATTTGTTTTTTACACATGACTTCGCTTTCCCAAATTGATAGCAAATTGGAGAGGTTTGAGAGAGAGAGAGAGAGGGTGAATTGAATTGAATCAGAGAGAGTGAGGAAACTGGTTCAAACCGTGCCGACATTTGCCTCAGAGAAGGGTAGAATCGTAAATGGCTCCTCCACGCAAGCCTCGACGGTTATCGACTTCCGGCCGGTCGTCGCTGATCGACTCCATCCGCGGATTCACGCTCTCCGGCGTGCGTGTCAACAAGGAGGACCTCCAGAACAAAATCACCTTCCCGGAGTATCTCCGCCGCGCGATGACGGAGGCGATCCGCGCCAAGGACGCCGACGCCGCTTCCGCCGTCCAGCTCTTCGACCAAGGCCAAGGCCAGCAGCCCGCGGAATGGCCGCTTGTGGTGTTCATCAATTCCAAGAGCGGCGGCCGCCACGGCCCCAAACTCAAGGCCCGCCTACAGGAACTGATGGGCGAAGAACAGGTCAATATTTCACTGCACTTTCGTAACTGCGCGCGTGAGAACAGTTAATATCTGGAGCAGATACGCTCGATTTTATTATAATTAATTCCTTTTTTTATTATAATTATAATTATAATTATAATTCTATGTTTAGTTTGATTTTGTGTGAATGCATTTTTCATTTTCTTCTTCCAGATTTGTAGATGTCCTATTTTAAGAACGTCATCTTCTCCATCCTCCTTTTTTTTTCTATTTTAATTTGTTATTTGTCGGTTCTTCAAAGAGAAGCTTTTTACAATGCAATAAACCAATTTTCGTATTTATGATTTGTTGGAGCAACTAAATTGTCTTAATCATGCTACGATTTCACATCAGGAAATGCGACTAATGAAATTTGGATATGTTTTTTACATATTCCTTTTCTTTTTTCACTTCACAATTTAAATCCAAAACTCCAACCGACGTTTTTATTTCAGAAATAGGAAAAGCAACAAATTTCTCCTATAAAAATATGCAATCTTTGAGTTTCTGGTCTGGCATAAATTGCTTCCGAGTTTTGCGAAGAGTACTGCTATAGTTGTTCTATTTTAGTAATTGCTTGTGAGATTTCCTGCAAAGGTTCATCTGAGGACTTGAAGAAAAGGTCGACACTATTCTAGCCATGTTTTCTGTGAATTCATTTTTTAGGCTATGCATTATCTTTCAATGTTCTTAACTTCTTATCAAATATATGTCAGATCTAACTAGAAAAGTAGCATCTTTTGGATAGCGGTGCTCTGTTGTAGGAATATAAGAACTATTGATTACTGAGTTTGTACGCTCAATCTAAACTTTAGTAAATATCGTGGTAATTATGCATTTTGCATTGGTGTTGAAATTGATAGCTGCAATTAACTCTTGCCTCTTAACTTCAGTTTTCTCATATAGTAATATTTTTCCTTTAAATGCTGATAAACTTGTTTATATCCATTGAATGTAGGCTATCTGCTTAATATGGGTAGCTTTTAGTATTAAGATTTAGGTTTGGCTACAATTGCTTTTTATTATTATTCTATGCTGAATTGCATATAAGATATATTTACTGTGAAGGTTGCTTTCTAAATTGCTTACAAGCATTTATTTAAGTGCCACAGTCACAGCATCTCATCCATAATCCCTTATGCTGGTGGATATGACAACTTGATTTCAAATACACTTAAATGGTGTTGTAGACAAAAATTCAATCAACAATTAAAATTTGAATTGGCACCATATCAACATTGTTATAGTATCCCATTCAACTAAAACATTGTTACAGTTATCATATGGCAGCACAGGGTAGTTAATTTTCTTTCAATCAACAGTAAAAATTTGAATAGTTACCTTATCTATAGTATCCCCTTCAACAAAAACATTGTCTCATTATCATATGTCAAGCATAGTAAATTGGCAGAATAGTTAATTTCTCTGCCAAGTTTTTAGTTGGTACTCATCCTATTTAAAATAGAGCAACTTATTGTCCAATTCTACTTCTCAATGCTTTTTGTTCCTGTTAAATCCCATCAGGTTTTTGACCTTTCAGAGGTGAAGCCTCATGAGTTTGTTCAGTATGGATTGTCTTGCCTGGAGAATTTTGCTAATCTTGGAGACAATTGCGCAAAAGCAACCCGTGAGAAACTTAAGATTGTGGTATGAATGTTTTGCTAACTTTCCATGCTTCAAATTACTGCTCATCATTCCTCAGATATCAATGATCATCACAAATATAAGACCTTGATATATACAGGTAGCAGGAGGTGATGGCACTGTTGGCTGGGTTCTTGGATGCCTTGGGGAGCTCAACAGACAGGGCAGGCTTCCTATTCCACCAACTGGAGTTATTCCACTTGGTACTGGAAATGACTTATCAAGGAGTTTTGGTTGGGTATGCTTTTATATGTGTCCATGTTCACATTTCGTTTCTACCAAGCTAGTCTCCTACAAGTCCTTATAAATCTTTAAAATTTTATTTTGCAGGGAGGCTCATTCCCTTTTAATTGGAAATCATCTGTTAAAAGAACTCTTGAAAAGGTCGCCCATGGTCCTATTGCTCGTCTTGACAGGTGTTCTCTTAGTTTGTTAACTTTAATGATCTTTCATATCATGGGGGTGGCGCTTATATGGTGGAGTTGATGCTTTAAATGTTTGTATGTTGTGTGCCTGCGCTCCTTTGACTGGCATAGATTTAGTCAAGAGAGCGATTGATTGAGTAGGTCACAGTTAGAGAAAGCAAAAAGGCTTTACTTATCGATTCTATATCGGTAGTTATGTGATTATCTATTTATTTGTTGGTTGGTCTAAGGAAACTTGAAGTCATGGGATATGGATATTTGAGCAATCTCTGAAGAAATGCAAATTGTAAAAAAATAAATAAATAAATTCAAATGCAAAGGGGAATTACATAATCCAGGAAACTGGGATGTAAAATAAAGCACTGCCACATCATAGTTGGCGGTGATGTATATTTAATGAAAATAATCAACAAGATGCTATTCATTTGGTACTTAATAAGGATTTTGATGTCAATAAGGATTATCTGTACACTTACATTTGAGGACGTGGAGTTTTGATCTCTCGAAGAAAAGGTTTATTAGCATCTCAAAAATCTCTTTAATGTGCCAGCCCCAGCAGTTGTAACATTTTTTCTGCAAAAAGAAGATTGATAAAACACATAAGTAATTAATACTTTGACACTGGCAGGATCTATTTATCTCTTGTAGATTTTGATGTTCTTTTCTTCTTATTAATGACATGCACCTTAATGTGCAGTTGGCAGGTCTTAATATCAATGCCAGCTGGGGAAAAATTGGAGCTACCTTATTCTCTGAAGGAAGCAGAAGAAACACCTCTTGATCAGGTTAGTGGCTGACTACTCTTTACTTCTAATCAGGAGTATCTGTTCAGTTTTACTCAATCAGTGGGGCTTATAAATATTTACTCGTGCCACTTTCTTTGGATTTGTCATTGCTTAATTATTGCTTGCTAATCTTGCAAGTGTGACTGTTAATAGCCAACCTGTTCCTCAAATTTGGTAAACTATTCACATAACTGATGTAGATAATGTTCTTAAACTATTCACATTTTAGTTTTAATGCATCATTCCTGTGGGGAATATTCATTGCTAGACTTGTCACATACTCACATGTACTTTTTTTCTTGTTTATGGATCTGTTTCCATGATATCTTTAATCTAAATTATATTTTGATTATGCAGGAACTGGAAGTTGAAGGGGAGCTTCCAGAGAAGGTTTCTTGCTATCAAGGAGTATTTTATAATTATTTCAGCATAGGTTTGTATTTGAATGCTAAACTTTCTCTTTAATATGTTTTTTACTGTCACTCTGACAAAATACTACATGTGTTATGAAGGTATGGATGCCCAAGTTGCATATGGTTTCCACCATTTACGCAATGAAAAACCTTACCTTGCTCAAGGTCCTATTTCAAATAAGGTAAGATCATTCTTTCATTTCCTAACACTGGTTTTGATCCATGGGATGCATGAAATTCTGATATAATGATCCAACATCAAGATTAGGGGTGTCAATCCAGCCGAAACCCGTGGTCAACATGAATGACGCCCGATAAAATTATAGGGTCAAGGCTATAAAATTGTGACTCAAATATGAAATCGGGTTATTCGGGTAAGCCCTAATGGGTTGACGAGTTACTTGGGCTAACCCGGTCAGGTTACAGGTCAGCTTGTTGGGCTGCATATTTTAGTTAAAAAATTTGGATTTGGATTTTGCTTATATTATACTCCCTCCGTCCCGCTTTAGGAGTTCCGGTTGATCAATTTTGGGCGTCCCGCTTTAGGAGTCCCGGTTGAGATAAATTAATAAAAAATGCCTACAAAGTGTTAAAAGTGGGTCCCAACATCCACTACAACTAATAAAAAAGTGTTAAAAGTAGGTCCCAACATCCACTATAACATTTATTTATTGGACACTCAATTAAAAGTGAGTCTCAACATCCACTACAATATTTATTTATTACACATTCAAACACTTTTTTCTTAAAACATGTGCCCGACTCAACCGGGACTCCTAAAGCTGGACGGATGGAGTTTGCTGCAGCCTACATATTATAGTTTCCCTTATCCAAAGGGTTAGGGTTGAAAATTTATAGCCCGAAAAATTTGCCACCCGAATAGCCCGCCCGCGTCCAAATAGCCCGACAACGCGAGCGGGTTGGCCCGATTGACATATCTAATCAAGATCCTTGGTTTTCAATTGAATGCTTTCATTTCCTTACATATTCTCTTTTTAACATTTATAATTTGCTCCCTGTCAAAAGTATTTGAATTCAATATAATCTACTATGCTGTGATGCTTATGAGCTGTGAATGCTAAGTGCACATAATTTGCTCTTAATAAAAAAATATTTTCTGTCAACCAATATATGCACTCACAATCATCTATTTCCAAATTATTAATAAAAAGCACAAACTATAGAAATTATGCATGGTTTAATGCTAATAGTACATAATTTGTTTTAATAAAAAATAATTTTCTGTTTCATTAAACCATGCATAATTTCTATAGTTCTTGATTTTTGCACTTATTAAATAATCTGGAACTAGATGATTGTGAATGCATATATCTCATTATTTTTAGTTCATAAATTACATGGAATAAACACCAATCAACCACCACTATTAGTTTAGCACCCAAGGCTAAAATCCATATATATGGTGCTACATCCGCTGCTTAATACAATTTTCCATGATTTCTTTTTGCAAAGATTATATCTTACTTTCATAATTCTTAATTGTGCATCCCTAATGCAGATGATATACTCTGGATACAGTTGCCAACAAGGATGGTTCTGCACACCATGCAGCAGTTATCCAGGTTTAAGGTTGGTTTTGTGTGACTTTCTTGTAATTGACCATTAAACATTACTTCTTAGAGTCCCTCTTTGAATTGTATCGACCATGCCTAACCAGCTAACTACATGATTGTCAGTCTTGTACAAGGTGGTTCTTTATTGAAATGTCAGCTCTTTATCAGCATTGGTTTTCGTTGCATGAACAACTTTATTATAATATGTTTACAAGTTAGCTTCTGGCTTACTTTTTTGAGTAACCTTCACGTTGTTTAGAATCTTTCAATAATAAGTGTGTCATTATTCAATATGCTTTTCACATTATTGCCCAGGTCTTTGAAGAACATCTTGAGGATTCACATAAAGAAGGTGAATCATTTGAAATGGGAGCAAATCCCAGTCCCATCAAGGTTGGTCTTATCTTTGGTACTTCAAACAAATTAAGTTGGATAATCTTGATAAGAGTTTCCTATGCCATTTTATAATTATTTTGCTCTAGATATGATTAGGTTAGATTATGCCATAACTAACCGAACTCTGATGGATCTTCCAGCGTGAGATCTATTGTTGTTCTTAATCTTCCTAGCTATGGAAGTGGAAGAAATCCATGGGGCAAGCTAAAGCCAGATTATCTAGAGAAGGTACTTAAATAATCCACATCTTATAACTTCAGCTGTATATGGAAATACCATTATTCATTTCTATTTTGTGTTCAAGAAAAGTACATATCATGGCTTGCTTGAGTGCAGGATTAATTTTATATTCACAAATTTTTCTAGAAATGTGTTTTCTACAGTAACCCAAGCCCGGTTGTTGATATTTACCTTCAAATCATTACTATTCTTGAACAGATGCATTCTTATTTCTCTCTTCTTTACTGAGGTTTTAAATTTATTTATTTTTCGCCCTACAGCCAGCTTTCAATGGCGCCTCATGGTTTCATTCTTCACATTACAAACGGAAATAATTTTTGGGCCACGTTTTAGGGGGCGCATTTCATCCTATTAAATGTCACACTACTCCTTGAAACCTTCACTGTCAAATGTAAATTTTAAAATAGCTAAGACATTAAGTAGACAGTGAAACTAAAAAAGAACATTTATTTGGAGATTGCGGTAAGCGGTTGCACAACAACAGTGGATAGGGAAAGAGCCCCCTCCTCTCCTGGTTTATTGGGAGGTTAAGGCCTAGTTAGTTTTATATAATACATATTCTGGTGGCTTCTGCATCTCTTCTCAACTGATTCCTAGAAATTTCTCTATTGAGAATGTAGGAATTCTATTTTATAACTGGTCCTAATTATTTTCCCCTTAACCTTTATTTGACCAATTTTATTTGATCACTTGAGAAGGATTTTATGGGTTACAAGATGGTGAATCTTTTATTCATTTTTTTCTCATTTTTCTTCCTCCTTTTTTGTTTTGCCAGAGGGGGTTTGTTCAGGCTCACCCAGATGATGGTTGTTTGGAAATTTTTGGTCTTAAACATGGATGGCATGCTTCGATGGTTATGGCTGAAGTAATATCCGCCAAACACATAGCACAGGTAGTGTACCGTTTCTCCAAGGTTGAATGAAAATAACTAAATATCTTGTTTGTAGGTCAATGAAAATAGAACATTTTTTATACCAGTCATGGAGCCATAGTATGATTGTTTTTCATTTGTTCCACCTCTCAAGCAAATGGGAGTGTTGGGGTGGGGGACCTCACTAGAAGTTTTCTTTTTTCTACCTTCTCCTTTTCCTCTTCATCGAACTTATGCTTGAATTTTTCCATCTCAAAATGTTTCTCAATGCTTGAACTTACATAAGCGCTGGTCTGATCACCAATTTAGTTAGTCTATTCTCGTACTTTACTGCAGTCTTTAGGCCTTCACCTAGAATCATCGATAATTGATGTTGTTGGTTTTGATACTGCTCCAGGCTTCAGATATCCGATTCGAGCTCAGAGGAGGAGAATGGAAGAAGTCTTACCTACAAATGGATGGTGAACCATGGAAACAACCAATGGACAAGGACTTCTCAACGTTTGTGGAAATTAAGAGAGTGTCCAATCAGTCCCTCATGGTCAGGGCAGAATAGGTTCGTGTGAAAAGCTACTTACTACAGCAATAAGTCGCTGTACATACATATTTTAGCTTTGCATTAATACATTCTTTGAGCTGAAGTTTAGTAGACTCCAGAGTGAAATTGAGTAACAATGTTTCTAATTCACAAGCATCGAATCTTAATATAATAGCTTGGTTGTTGCTTCCAGTTTTAGTTTTTTTTTTTTTTTTTGGCTCTCTATACTATTAAGCTTTTGGCAGTGCAACGTTGAACAAAAGAATAATTTGGGCCCTTAAAAGTAGAGAAATTATGTGTATGTTTTTTCAAGATCCTGATATCTAAATGCATCTAAAATAATTTTGTCAATATACAATTATATAGTTCCACAAAATATTTTAAACATGATCAAATAAATGAAACTAAAATCTATTGATTTAATCATGGGATAAACAATCATAATAGTCTATTACTAACTGAAAAACCCAGGTCAAACATGAAGTCGTTTTAAAATATTCCTATTTTTCTTTTTTCATTTTAGTCCATTCTCTCTATATATTTATGAAATAATTTTCATTTTGTAATTTTAATGTTTTTTTTCTCTCTATTACTTTATCAGTTACGCATTTAACCTCGTATCAACATCACTAGGACTATTTTCCTTGGACGATATGATATTAATAGTATGCCCTAAGAAATCGTTTGATAAGTTGGAAAAGCAAAGAAAATATCTTTGACTCTTGGCCCAATGAGAGATTCACTCTTCTATCTCCATGATGTTATTCTCCAAAGAGTAAGTAGTGATCCTAAACATACGACGATTTTATGATTTTGGTCCAAAATAGGGGTGTCGAAACGGGTACCCGCGGGTACCCGCACCCGATTTTGGCCCAAAAGTTAGTCCCGATACCCATCCCGCAGTTAGTCGGGTATTACCCAATACCCGAGTCGGGTATCCCGCACCGACACCGCGGGTACCCGACCCGAAACATAAATTTTTTTTTCAAATTTTTGCTACAGTATCCCTTATGCTTGAGATTTCAGCGAAGCCAACTTGGAATAATAATTACTCCGATAATCATCAAACTAAACAGCCAAGTTTTGTTTAATAAACCACATAAAGATTAGCAAACATTACCGTGGAAGAAGAAAACAACACATTATATTGTTTAATACAACCCAAACCCACATGTCAAAAAACTCATTCTTTATTTGAATCCGTAGAGAAGAGAAAAGACGGAAAAATGATTCGTGATCTTAACCCTAATTAAAAGCTAAAAACTTAAAAAATACATTTTGTAATATATTACTAATAAAAAATTACATTATGATATTTAAGCCAGCCCAGTCAGCAAGTATTAAAATTAAAAATAAAAAATTATAAAATATTAATATACATATCGGGTATTTCGGGACTATCGGGATTACCCGGTCGGGTATCGGGATACCCGATACCTGCAACACCCAAAATAATTATACCCGATCCCGCCCTGTTTCCCGATTCCGTCGGGTATCGGGTCGGATTCGGGATTATCCGTTACCCGCTACCCATTTCGACACCCCTAGTCCAAAACATTATCTTTTGAATTATTGAGTTCCCAACAAATAAAAACGGATCAGATTTGGTCCATTTTTTACAGAACCGTTTATTTTAACAGTCAATGCTAATTAAATGGCATTTGACTAGATTAGTTTAATTAATATATTTAAGAGTATTTTGTACTCCCTCTGTCCTAATAATTTGGGACACTTTGACCCGGCACGAGTTTTAAGAAATTTAATGGAAAGTGAGGTGAAAAAGTTGGTGGGATGTGGACCCTACTTTTAAAGTATTAGTTTTATAATAAAATGTGAGTAAGAATAAGTTAGTGGAATATGGGGTCCACTACCAAAAATGGTAAAAGTAAAATGAGACAAATTATGTGGGACGGTCCGAAATGGAATACTTGGTCGAATTATGGACGGAGGGAGTAAATAATAAATCCAGTTGAACCGCACACTTCATCTTCTTCTTTCATCACCTCCATAACCACCACCACACCACCTCCGTAGCCATCACTGCCCTCACGGGGCCCGTAGCCACCACAGCTGCCGCCTCCTCCATAGCCTCCGCCATCACGGCGAGGGACACAGAAACCGCCTCCGCCACCGTTGTTCGAGAAGTGCATGGAACAAATTCCGTTTGCTCAGGCGTCGTCGTGGAGGATGATTTGCTCCGGTCGAGGGTAGAGTGTTGACAATTAAGGATAATAGCTTGTGGTACAATGAGGGGAAATTGAAGCACGTGCCGCGGTGGCTGCCTGCGGAGAGAGGTGGAGGAGAAGAGGCGAGGGGAAGTGAAGTTGGAGGAGAGTTTGGAAATGGAAGAGGCGGCGAATTTAGGGAGCAGTAAGATGAAGAAGTTGAAAAGGGAATGCTATGATGAAGATGTGGAACAAGTGTTGGTGAATATAGGGATATTCATATTCAAAATTGGAAATGTTAGAAAATTTAAGTGTAACAGTGACGTCCAACGGCGGAGGAAGGAAGAAACCCAGAACTAGTTTACTGAATTGGGCATTTTAGAGTTAATTCAACACTTTTTCCTCTCTTATCTGTGAATGGCTAGGAATTGGTCGACCGTAGCATCATCACCTTCATCGAGGCTCAATCTCGCGGCAGCTGTGGCGGTTTCTATGGCCCTCGTCGTGATGGCAGAGGCTATTGAGGTGGCGGTAGTGGCAGTGGTGGCTACGTAGGTGGTGTGGTGGTGGTTATGGAGGAGATAAAAGAAGAAGATAAAGTGTGAGGTTCAGCTGGAATTTTTTTTTTCAAAATGTTAAATATATTAATACTAATCTAGTCAAATGCAATCTAATAATGCAATCTAATTAGCGTTTGATTGTTAAAAATAAATAGTTCCGTCATAAAATGGACCAAATTTGATCCGTTTTTATTGGTTCGGCACTCAATAATTCAAAAGACAATGTTTTGAACCAAAATCGTAAAATCATCATATGTTTAGGACCACTTTTGGCCCTTACTCTTCTCCAAATTAAAATTTGACAAACATACTATCAATGATTTAATTTCTTGATTTCTTCTAGAATTGCTAGCGTGAGATATAAAAGAACTACAACAAATTTATTATTTCCACTTTCTTATTTCTCTTAAATTTTTAGAATTTTAAAAATTTCACGAGATGTTAAACCCAAACAAATTTTTATTCCCACTCTTGCTTTTTTTTAAAAAAAGAAAAAAATAATAATAAATTTCTATATAAAGGAGAAAATTACAAATGATGTCAAGAGGGCTCGAATTCCACTCTTGCCTACTACCATTATGCTTGCTGCAGTGAAAGAATTAGTACTATATCATATATTAACTTTTTTGTTTTCTAAGATTTAATCGAGAACCTTGATACCAATGATTTTTTTTTATCAAGCAAAAACTAAAAGATGTGAATTCTCTTACTTTCCACCAACTTGTTTTTCAATTTTCCTTGAACCACCGCCAACACTAAAAATCAATCTAGACAACTTGATGCAAAAGATATCAAATCTGCAAGGGCAAAGTTTGGGTAGAAGTTTTTAGAGTATTTGGAGAATAATCAAGAGCAATGCATGGATAATTCCTCAAGAAAGTGTCAAAAGAACGGCGAAGATAATAGAGATTTAAATTTGAAACACGAATTGCAGACTGAAAATTAAAATGAAAAGTAGGAATTGATAAGGGGAATAATCGCTCAATAAACCCAAATAAATATATGTATATATATATATTGGGGTGTTTTGGTTTAAAACACAACATAAATCTCAGCCCTTAGATTGGATGATGGTGATAATAATAATTGAACTACATTATTAGACTAAAAATAAACATTATTCGCCGAACTAAAATGGTACATTATTATCCGAACTACATTATTAGGCTAAAAATCACACTATTAGATGACACGTGACATCAATCTAACCATTAGATCACAAGATCCAATGGATTGCAAGTGTTTTGAGTTTTACTTATATTTAGCGTTTGGATATGAATATAGCCCTATATTTATTTATCCATTTATCTGTGGCGGGTGTGAGAATTTGAAGTATATCTCAACAAATGGACAAACTGAATGACAATAGGGATTAGGAAGTGTTTCTACATACTGCTTTAATATATTTTGTGGTCTTACCATGATCATTTTCATACACAAGATATCTTATTCATGGAAACATCGTCCGACTTTGAAGAAATTGTGAAGGTAGTTCACCACAACACCTTCCGCTTGGACCGTTGCCGGAATTGCTTTCTAGTCATGCACCAAGATGTGTTAAATGTGCTCAACTGTATCCAAGAGAAAATGATTAAACCCCGCATCTAAGGCATGAGTAACAACGAATTGTTTAAGTGATTTTTAGGAGAACAAGGAACAGCATACCACTTCCTTTAGTAATCATGCAATTTAAGTACAAAAGGAGAGGTGGTCAATAACAATTACTACAGCCTATGCTAATACATCAAACATGGTTCAAGCAGTGGAAAAGAGTAGCAGAGTTGGTCCATACAGATATTACTTACATTGCTGACGAGCTGCGCTCCAAACCACGCAGAATCCCCGCCATTAGGGGGAGGTAAAACCCGAACTCCATTGGACAAGGAAGTTGGCAGAAGTCCGCACAGTTCTTTCTCTAGTCTTGCTGGAAAAGAAACAACAAAAAGATCAAACTTCCAGCACCCATCATCAAACCAGTGACTGTTTGGGACTTCCAACTGCAACTTCATTTACCAAGTTCTCAGTTTCATGTTAATTTTTTTACTCTCAAGAATTCCCAAAGAAACCCACTACCCAAACACTGAACTTCTCTTCGGGGTATTACCAAAAAACCAAAACTATATCATCAAATCATTTTTCCAAGAAACCAATGATCGGATTCTGATACATCTAATTATTTCCTGTTCCAAAACTAAAACATGTGCAGTTTATCTATCTAAACTACAAACTTCGGTCCTTTTACATTAAGAAACTGAGTTGATGCAGAAGGATATAAACCTGCTAATCCTGGCATACATGCACTGCCACCGGCCAAGACAACAGTTCTATACCAATTATCATCCGCAGTTAATTCAGCATCATGGCAGTGATCCATGCAAAGCGCCACCGCCTGATGCAGACCCATTGCCTGCCTGTAAAGATATAATAATATAGTATTACTATATCAACAGCAGCAGACAGATGCCAAACATTGATAATGGGAGAACAAGCTATTACGTTTTTTCCTAGTAAATTCCATCTAATTATATTTTAAGCCTTCAGGTACATCAAAATGAGCATCGGAGATTGTTCCTAAACCTGAGATGACCTTTATAAAAAACTGAGTTAATCACATACATAGATGCTAGAAAAAGAAAACTCCAAGAGTTGGTTTCATCTAATACTACAACCAGTCATTGTTAAGACAAGTGTACATACATTCCTGCCATGCGAGGCTGAAACAGTATTTCTCCTGTCTGAAAGCGCTCATTTGAAAGCGTAAACGAACTGGAAGGTGAAATATCAAACGATGCTCGAGTGTCTTTGGATAGTTCATCTTCATAGTCAAGGGCAACATAACACAAGTTCTGCAAGTCCAAATACACAAGAAAGGCAGTGAAATGAAATTAACTGCCTCAGAAAACCTCAAACAATAAAAAGATGACTGTTGTCATATGTATGAATCACAACAAGTTAACAATGCCAAGTTTATCTCTTTTTTGTATTTTAACCCAAGAAAAAAAAAGTACAGGAAGGTTTACTCCAATAAGAATCAATCTCATAAATGATATGGGAAAAATATTAGTAAGGGAGAGAAATGTCACAATAGTTATGAGATCAAATCCAAGAAGACAAGACCAGATACAAGAGATAACACTTCCACGGGTGAGGTTAAAAGTTAGTAATGATAACAAGTTAGGGGTGCAAAGAGAGGTAACTTTAAGTGTATATGATCCCAAGGATGATCGAATAACTTTCTAGACTTCTCGTTAGTCCCATCCATCATTGATATGTACAAGTTGCAGTAGAAAAGTAGGTATAGGAGTATTAGGGCATATTTATCCTCAGATGGATGTGGAATAAGTTGTTTTTGGCAGCTGTTGCAGACTAGGGAACTTTCCTCTGATGGATTCAGTCCAGTTATGTTCATTTCCTTGAATTCCATAGTTGTGTGGATGTAAAATTTGAGAGGTTAATAACACATAAGAGAGACTAGTACCTCTTTCAATGTGCGGACAGTATACAGAGAGTCAAATTGTATGTTATTCTGTTGCATCCGATCTCGGAGGTATCCTGTAAGTTTCAAAGCTCCCATCCCAACAACTTCCACCCCAACCTTATACATCACCTTGCCATGTAAAACTGTCAACACAAAAATGCATATGTATGTAGTCCCACCTCAACAAATATCAACTTCCACAAGTTCACAATTGACATTGACAAATGAAGGTGTCTTAGGCAGCATTTTGATTTGTGCACTTGGTGATGAATTTGAAATGACATTAAGTTAATTCTTATAAGATGGTTTTCAAACATCAAAATCAGTCTAAAATAAATGAGCATGGTAGATTTGGAATCTATTACGCAATGATTTAAACACCTATAAATGGATTCACAATTTTGCATTTCAAATCGATCTTCAGATCATTCAAACTTTACAGCCTTAGATACAATGGCCAAAGAAATTGCTGCTCGACTGGACATCAAATACTTTTCAAACACTACAATGAACAAAGTCAATTAACATACTTGGAACAACAGATGTTTGATGGAAACCAACATTCACAAGAATTCCTGATGTTCTTCGTGCTGCAAACAAAGCCAGAGTCGCCTGCATGTTGAGGATGAGAAGAAGTTACAGCTTGATACTAAACTTGATGATAACTGGTCAAAGATGAAACAGAACTCTTTACATTGAAATTTTTGCCTTCATGAAAATTTTCAATGTTGCAACACGTATTTAGGAAAAAATGGATAACTAGTGTCTTGCAAAAAACAAGAACAAGGTGTTGGACTGAACTTTTGTCTGAACAGCCAGAGCCAAAAAAGAAGAAAAAGAAGAATGTAATCTCCTATAGAGTCTCCCATACCCACATAGAAATATTCAGGAACGACTGTTGCTTGGATAAAGAGAAAGTATTCCATAACATGATGAACAATTGCAATGATATCTATTGTGCAGTTGGAAGCCTTTAGTCATGAATTTATAACTTCATTATTTTTCAGTTCCCTTTTTGTCATTTTTTACTTGTTGAGTGATGCAGGGTGGGGGCGGGGGCTATGCATTATGCAGCCTATCTTTTTTACCTAGTCAACTTCAGAAGCTTAAGCCCATCAACAGCATGACTAACTACAAACTTCAGATGCAACAAGCCACAATTCCGAAGATAGTGTGTGTGCATTAAAAACTTAACCGCACATGTGTTTGTTCATGGATATGCACAAATTACCCCTGATAAGTGTGTTTCCATCAAGGAGCACGCTGATTGGTGGTCAAAAGATACCTGAGGGGAATTTTACTTCCATGATGTGCTTAAACTCAGTTAGAGGCTAACAAAAATCACACACAACTACAAATTCCACCACATTTACATGAAGATGTGAACCATCATTATTGAATATCTATGTTAAGAGGTTTTCCATAACATGTAGTCATGGCATATAGTAATAGATCAAGAAAGACAGTATCCAAGAAAAATCCCCATTGGAGGACCTATTAAAGAAATACCTGGTTGATGGCACATACAGCAGGAACATTCATATCAAACAGTGTCGAGTAAATGGCATCCTTGAGATGTCTTCTAGAACCTTTTGCAGACTCGGTATCTGATTGTTAAGGAAAAATATTACAACGAAATGAAGAATGCCTGACCAACCAAAGCAGAAAGACTATAGAAGAAAGGAGAGACAAACATAAGAACTCCAACATAGATACTCAATAATGAAATCAAACAGCATGCAAGTTCTTTTTAAGTTGTACACCTTTCTTTAAGGTGTAGAGTGATCCGACATGAACATGATTTGAAAAGTAAAAGTAGATGAGATAGATATTAAAAACGTTTTCAGCACACGGGAATGGGATGGAGCGTAATACCATCATAAGCAATTTTTTAATAAGTCAAAAGGGTAAACCTGAGAACAAAATCTAATAATAAAAGTAAAAAAGGTTAATACGCGCGTATTATGAATCTAACCATCACAATGGCAAAGGGGTATTGATACAACAATTGGTTGTGTTGATGTTTTCACCTGCATCCTGTATGTCATAAACTATAGTTAACAGGACGGAAAAATATACAATAACCTACATCCTGTTTGCAAATATAAAATGAGTAGAAAAACCTGTTGCAAATTGTTGAAAAAAAATGTCGAAGTCTAGAAGGCATTGGAGACTCAATATTTCCAAATTCCTACAAAATTAGCAAGATTTGAGAGGGCAGTGAAGGTGGAAGCAGGCATGTATTCCCAAGGACACGAATCTTACTAAAAAAGTTGCTGATCGCCCCGATGGAGAAGCATACTTGCTCCATCCATATTTACAATAACCTGAACCCCCTATATCAATAAATTATGCATAAATATAAGGGAATGTTTTCATAATTATAGTAGTATGAGTAAATGAGGAGTGAAAAAAACGCATTCGAGTGAGAGAATACACAAAGGTACCATCAATTATAAGAGCTCCAGGGACCTGAACGCGCTGAGCATAAATATGCATAAATGATAGGTCATGCATCTGAGCAGGAAACACTCTGCAAATCAAGAAAACTAGTTTGATAGGTTCAATTTGAAGTTCCTATTGAAAGAGGATAGTAAGATTCTTACTGCAGAGGATAGCCCGATCGCAGGTGAGTCTCCGCGAAGAAAACAGAGTCCCAAGGATCGGGCTGATGCTGCAGGAAATAAATCCACAAGCGATTATCCGACACAAGAAATTTCCAGGAATTGCAGACTGCACTCAACCGCGCAGACTCCTTGGGCCCCAGAATTTTGAGAATTTGCATGAAGATGTCGATTGGAATCCGGTCGAAGTCGCCGGTGGATGACGACTGCATATACATAAGCTGGTCGTAGTCTGAAGCCGAATTGGGGCTGGATTTGGAGGCGGATCGGTGGGCCATGGATTCCCAAACCTTGCGAATGAGAGCGCTCATGGCTGCGGCATGGATTGGGGGTTCAATAATTCAATTTTATCACAATTCTTGATTTTTGATTTCTGGTCAGCTGAGCTTTCTCGAATGAAAGCGACTGGGTTAGAGCACACGTGTCAGCCTTTGACTTCTGCACGTGTATTGATCAAAGGCTGTTTATTTGTTTCGGGATTATACCCCCTTCGTCCATGGAAAGTTGAGAAATTTTGTCATTTCGGTTCGTCCACAAAAAATATACTCCCTCCGTCCCAAGATAAGTGACTTGTATTCCTTTTTGGGGTGTCCCACTATAAGTGACCTATTTCCATTTTTAGCAAAAAGTCATCTCTCTTACTTTATTCTCCACCTATTTTATTCTCTCTTCTCTCCTCTACTTTTCTCTCTCTCATACTTTACTCTCTCCATTTTAACTTATTTAAATATCATTCATTAAATCTCGTGCCCAAAAGAAGTAGGTCACTTATCTTGGGATGGAGGGAATACTAAGTTTAAAAAGAAAGGTTTTCAATCAATACTAACCTTACACGTCATTCTAAATGTTGACTCCATAATCCACTAACACTCAATTCACTACATTTTCCCTCCGTCTATCTTACTTTTCCAATCTCTCTTTTACTTTACCAATTACCCCTTCCGTCTGCCATTAAGAGTCTCATTTATGGGCAGCACGTGTTTTAAGAAATGTTAAAAAAAGTGAGTGGAATAAAGTTTGTGGAATAGGGGTCCCACTTGTTTATATTAGTTTTAAATGAAATGTGACTGGAATGAGTTAGTGGAAGATGGGACCCTATTATCATTTATGGTAAAAGTGAATCGGGACTACTATTCGCGGACGGACTAAAATGAAAAAACGGGACTCCTATTCGCAGACAGAGGGAGTATACTTTAAAATCCGTGTCATTCACAATCTTATCTATTTTTCGTGGATATAAGCAGTATTTTTTAAGCAAACCTATTCTTGGCTGAGGATTAGGTTAGGCAAATCCTCAACCCATTCATTGCACGAAATAGATAAGTTTTGCAGGTCTTATTATTACAAAGAGTAAATAAGAGAACTTACCTATAAAAATAAATCCTCTTTCTATTTTATTTGTTACAAACAAATGTCAAATCAAACAACCAGTTTGGCAGCAATGTTGCCCACAAACTCAATTTTAATATTCCCTCCGTCTCAAATTACTTGAGTCGTATTTCTTTTTGAATTATCCCAAATTACTTGAGTCATTTCTCTTTTTGGCTAAAAATAAAACATTTAATCACACCTACTTTATTCTTTCTTTTACTCCCTCTGTCCCCCATTAAGAGTCACACTTTTCCATTTCGATCCGTCCCCAATTAAGAGTCACAATTCATTTTTACCATAAATAGTAAGTAGGTCTCACATTCCACTAACTCAATTCACTCACATTTTATTATAAAACCAATATAAAAAAATAGGTCCCACATTCCACTAACTTTTTCAACCAACTTTTCTTTACATTTCTTAAAACCCGTGCCCGGTCAAAGAGTGACTCCTAATAGGGGACGGAGGGAGTACTTAACTCTCTCTTCTATCTCTTACTTTATTCTCTCATCTACTTTATTTAACTCATTAAACACAACTTTAAATTTTAACTCTCTACTTTCAACCAGTACTTAACTCTCTACTCACTCACATTCTCTCTTACTTAACTCTCTACTTTATTCGAGTTGCACCAGTGCCTTTAAAATCGAGATAGCAGACCCACTATCATAGATTTCTACCCAAGCATCCCTGGCCCCTTTTCGAGCAAGATAGTAATTGTTTGATTCCCCTCTTGAACAATATGTGTGATCTTCACCTGAATTTTGAGAGTTGAACCGCTGCAGGCAGTTACGGATCCATAAATTTTAATATGGGGGTGTGATGAATAATTTAATCAACTTGAAAATATACAATTTAATGGATCATTTTTTGTTGTTATTAATTTTCTAGTGAAGTCATTTAATTGTATATAAAAAAAATAGATTGTTTTTAGTGTTATTACTTGATACTTTTTCATTATTTAAAATGGAAGTTTTTATATACTCTTATAAACTTATGGCGTGTTTGGTTAGTCTGTTAGACTTTCTAAATGGGCCATTTCTCACCCTATCTGATGTTTGGTTCGTCCTTTTCTCCGCGATACAAAAAGGGAAATCCACCGGATCGACAACCGTAGCACCATGGCCGCCAACAATTCCAGAGGAAACGACGGCCGAACCCTCGGTTTCACATACCGAAAGGTCTTAGATTGGAGCCCTCGCTCGCGATCAATCACAAGCAAAAACCGGGCCAAGCACAAGCACGGCGGAACGAGAAGTGGAGAAGATCGGTGAACAGGAGGATGGTGGTGATCTGGCGGAGGGAATGGAATGCACGGTGGTGGATGAACATGGGGAAGAGAAAGTGAATGAGGGGGAAACCCTTGCTTCTGGTGGAAGAGATGAAAGGGAACCCCTTGTTGTAAAAGGTGTAGAGGGGCCCGAGGAGGAAGGGCTGAAGGAAGTTGTGGATCTGGTGGACATACCAGAGGAAGAGGACTCGCCGGTAGATTTGAGGGCATCTAGGCGAAGGACCAGACGGAGCTTGCTGGACGAGGTGGATGACCTCGATCAGCCCATGAGACTGGAATTCCTTGCCCCAGGGGCAGGAGGTGAGCAGGAGGAGGAAGCTCCTGGGTCTGAAGAGGAGGTGGATGAAGCGGAAGAACGTCGCTTGGCCATGGAACGTAAATGCAAGGGAAAGCATGCGGCCGCTCCCCAGCCCAAGAGATCGAAAAGAACTGCCTCCGTCAAGAGCGTTGAGGCGAAGGAGCCAGTCGGTCCTGCCCTGGATAGCGAGTCAGAGTACGAGGAAGAAGAAGAGCAGGAGGAGGAGCTCAACTACGAGCGAACAGAGGTCTGGGTGACCAAAAAGCTGTTAGAGGATATGGGAAAGTTTGATGATCCGAAAATGGCAGCTACTTACAAGGAGCGAGGCGCGATCGGGAAACTGGCCAGGTCTGGGAAACGCTATGACCCGGAGGCACTCAGGGAGATTGGGTCGGAGCAGGAGTTCCTGGCATTCATCGGGGACATAGGATTCGAGTGGCTGCTAAAGCACAACACACATGAGGTGCCAGTTGCCCTAGCCAAGGAATTCTTCTCCACCTTTCGCCTCAAGTCTACAACTGATTTGGACGCTGACTCCATCACCTTCAGGCTGTTCAACCAAGAATATGAGATGAGCATAAGGGAGTGGTCCTTGAGGATGGGTCTGTTCACCCATGCCGAAGACGAGGAGGGCATCTGGAATGAACGAATGGTCGGAGCCCCAAAGCATACCCCTAGATTCAAGCCGCAGGCAGCATGAGAATTCATCACTCATAAGAGGGTGGGGACTTTCAAGACCAGCTATTCCAAGGGCTTCCACATCACCAACCACATCCTTCGATTTGCTCAAGTGTTTATAGGATACAATCTGATGGGCACAGCCAACTCCGCTCTCACCACTGCAGAGCTCTACTTCGCCTGGTGCATGGCCAAGAGAATCAAAGTCCGCCTAGGCTACTGGCTGGCCCAAGCTTGCCACCAGATGACTGTCAACCCCTCCCGACATATGTACACATGCCATCTACTTGGCGCCTACCTTCAACACAACATCATAATGAAGATAGGAAAGGCGGAACCCGACATACTGATGTGCGAGCCCCCAAAGCTGTTCAGCATAGAATAATTCTTCAACAAGGGGCTCTTGTAAATGGATGGCCCGGAGGTGTGTTTCTACGATGTAAGGACGGTGGTGGAGAAGGTGAAGAGGGAGCCGGATGGGACAGAGGCCGTGATGAGTGTAGACTATGAGGAGCTAAGGAAAGACATGGCAGCGGTGCGGGAAGAACTCGGCGGGGTCCGACTGGAGATACAGGCCATAAAGGGGAGCATTGATGTCCTGGCCGAGAGATCATCAGCCCAAAATGATAGAATGGCTGATGCGGTCAGGTTGATGAAGAAAATGGCGGAGTGGCTCGAGGAGAAATTCTCCCAGACCCAGCAAAGATTGCCTCCTGGATTCGGTAGTGCGGCCAGGCAGCCCGGTCAAGGCAACTCATCTCTCCAGCGACCACCGCCCACGTCCAAGTCTGTGGTAGCCATGTCTGCGTCGAAGTCCCTAGCGCCTGTATCAGTGAAGAAGCACATATCAAAGCAACCCGTGATAGAGGAAGAGGAACCGGAGTCACCGGTTAAGAAGAAAGTCAAGACGAACCGCCCCAGTGTACCACCTAGGTCTGGCTCCCGAGGGGGCCAGACCCAGAATTGATACCCCCCAGATGACCAAGTAATTTTACATTTCAGTTTTTATTTTTCAGTTTTCTTTTCTTGTGCATATTTATGTTTGTGTGTCTGTTTTTTTATGCTGAGCATGTTTATAGTTGTTTATGTGTGCAATCTCTCACTTAGCCCCAATTCTTGGTCTAAGTGTGAGAAGTTTTTGTTTGTTTAGTATATTTGTTTTCTGTTTAGTATTTATGTCTTCTACCACTTAGCCCAGTGTCCGGTCTAAGTGTAAGAAGTTTCTTTTGAATGTTTTTATATGTGTTTAAGTTTTCGTGAAATTTGTTTTATTTTCTGTGTGAAGTGAAAATAGGAGGGGGGAGGGACTTAGTACCATCTGTGCTCAGCATGCGTAAGAGTCATTAGGTCTAGGAGTTAGTTTTTTAGGATTTATGTGTTTTAGCATGAGCTGGTGAAGATAATAAGGCAAGATCCCCTTTAGTGAGAGTAATTGAAGAAATCGGTTTGGAAGAAGTAAGAACGATAGAAAATGTCTTAGCTGACCTAGTTGTGAAGCCCCATTATATAAGTGAGTTATAAGCCTGAATATTGTGTGCTAACATGTAAAAAATGGGCTGCCATCTGATGCTTAGGGAGAGAATATAGAAAGGAGGAAATAGTGGAGAAAAGAAAAAATTCTGGAGGTATAAGCTGGACGAAGTCCAGGTAAAGGAGGTATAAGTTGGACGAAGTCGAGGAAAAATAAAAATTAAGGGGAAAAGGAGGTTTAGAAAGGAGAAATTCTCATAACTCAAGGCATCAGTGGTAGGGCAATACTTAAGAGTGATCGATCCTAACATCCCTGGTGAGGAATGGGTGATCAAGTGAATCCAACAATTGGCAAAGCTATAGGTTATCTTGACAAACTGACAGACCGACTAGGTGGACGAAGGGAAGGGGAGTTTTTGGAGAATGTAGACTATCGGATTGACCTTAAGCTTGTGGGGACGGCTGCTTAAAAATTTGAGCTAGTTCATGCATATATGTTTTTTTTTTTTTTTATGTGTTTTCTCTGTGTCTAAGTATAGGAGTCTAAGTGTCTTTAGGGTCGGTCATAAGTAACCATGCATTGAAATTCATCTTAGTTCTTTTTCTTGTCTTTATACTTGAGGACAAGTATGGTTTAAGTGTGGGCAGTATGATAAGACCAATTCCATGCATTGGTTATGGGGTTAAATTCAATGAATTTCTGGGTCTAACATAACTTTTGAGTCAGGTGTGTAGAAGAAATCACCAGATCCAGGAAGGAAGAAAGAAAATCACCTAGTGAAGGAGTTTGGCGAGGAAGTGAGCAGAAAAGAAAAAAAAAGATTGTCAGACGGAGGAGAATGCTAGATGGAGGGCAAAGAAGGGAATTCAAGAAGATTCTAGAAGATCATCTCCACATCTATAAATAAAGAGCACGCAACACACAAAAATCATCACTCTCAATTTTGCTCTTAGCTCACTTTCACACACTTCTACACACACTTTGGGGATATCGGAAATTCATGGGATTGGGGTTCGTTTTTTGAGTTGCTGTTGTGTACCACCGTCTCCACATGAGGCGTAGAAACAATTTACTGCTTTTGTTTTCATTTCTGCTCTGAATTTCCCCGAGTCTTCGCTGTTTGAAGCTCAACGTTTATTTTGTTGCTGAAACCTTGTTGAATTCCGAATCATTTAGCTATGGAAGTTCATATTCTGTTTTCGACTTATATTTGCATTGATTGTTGTTTTACTTTGGATGCTTTTCGCACTTGATTTGTTTTGTTGAAGTTGGATTGTGTCGGAATTGTAGTTGATCGGTTGGATTTGGTTAGATCGGAGTGATCGGAGATGAAATTTGCTATGGTTTGTTGTGGATGGCTTAGATCCGGAGTTGACAAATACGGATTTTGCATGGTATTAAGGACTAGATTTGACTCGTTTTAAATGTCAATCATGAAAATTATGTTCTTAAATTGCATATGTTATACATTTGGTATTTTTAATGTGTTTGTTGATATATGATAGAAAAAGATAGAAAAAAAGGTGCAAAAAGGCCAAGGTGCAGCAGCCTCTGTTCGAGCCCATTCTGCCAGTGATTTTGAAGTCCAATCAGTGCTTAGTTCATACCATTCTCTTTGTCTTTGAAAGAGCTTCGCGTGGATATCTCGCACGTCTCAATCGAAGTTCTGTGGAGAAAGTTATGTCTATTCTACGAACGTTGCGCAGTGCAGTCAAAGCTCACGGGAATTTAGACGGAAATTCACGGAAGAAAAGAAATTATTATATTGTGAAGCCCAATCTCTCCCAATTATTCTAGGGCACGAAAATTATCAAGCTAAACATTTTTCCACCCTATAAATACCTCTTAACTTAATTTATATTCTCCATCTCAGAGCCTCCAATCCTTCTCCCTCTCTACCTTCTTCCATCCCACAATCCACACATATAATCATCCATCTTCCATTGGAGCGGAGCTCTGCAGATCCAGGCAAAAGAAGACTGAAGATTGAAGATTCAACATTGGGTTTTATCGAGAGAAGACTGGAGATTGAAGATTCAACCTTGGGTTTTATCAATTTCTTCCATGTCTCGTACTTTATTTGTAGTTTTTACTTGTCTATGAATAGAACATCTTTTGTGGATTTTTTTGGTGAAGATATTCAATGGATTTTCCTTGTTAGCTCTTGCAGTTATTTGATTTATCCTTGTGCCTTTTATATTCAATTGATTAGCTACCTTTTGAATACATGCTAGAGTTGATTAGAGTACTCGGGAGACGAAATAATTGACTTGGACGAGGGATAATTCACACTTTAATTCAATAGAACTCGAGAGAGTTGAGGTTTCATGTGAGGTAATTGGTCTTGCAACCTTTTTGGAGTTAGGTCTAAGAATTAGAAGGGGACTTCAATTATTACACCTAATCTACGGATTTCTCACCTCGGGAGGGGGTTTAATCTAGTTAAGTGACCGACTTAATAACTCTAGAGACCGTAATTCAAGGAGGTCGATTGTGTTTTGGATCCTAAAATTTTACATCATTAGCCTGCTTTGTATCATATGTTTTTATGTTTCTTGTTATTTGTTTATTTATTTTATGTCTAGTTTATAAAATCAAACCAAAAACTCTGTGTCTCTAGATAGTATGTGATGCTTAGTATATGGTAGTCAGTTGCAATCTTATTCCCTGTGTTCGATATCCCGGTACTGACCTTTAGCTATACTAGATATACCATGTATGCTTGCAGGTATTTTTAGTGCTAATAAATAGTGCATCAAGTTTATAAACAAAATCTCCAAATAGATTTTCAATTATAATGTTTTTCCTAGACTTTAATTTCAATCTATCGTTATAAACATGTATAGAAAATTCTCAAAAATATTACAGGGCATATTAGTGTTGTAATTATTTTCATACATTAGACTAAATTCAACAATCCCAACCGTCAATTTTACATTTTAGAGATGTATTAATGAGTATATATGTAAGAAAAAGAATCTTCCTTTAATTTGAATTAAATTTATAAAAAAAAAAAAGTTTTTATTTTGATGTGAAAATACTAAAATTCAACATATGTCCAAATCGTATTTTGAGTTTAAATGTCCCACCATTGTTATAATTGAATACACTGATTTAATCAAAATTGTCGTGAAATATAAAAAATCAGAATACATACAATATTTATATTATTAAACATAAAATTTATGTATCTAAAGTATAAAATTCTCTTTAATAATAAATTTATTAAATAAATTGAAACATGTAATTTTGATATTTTAACTTGGTTTTGCACACGTTAATCATGCTCCATCGCATATATCAATAATTTTTTGTTTTCTTTCATTGAACAATAAAGTGTATTCGACATGTTTGTGGTTGAACTTTTTGTAATAGAGGTGAAAAAGTTTTTTAAATAAATTATTATTGTATACTTATTTTAATTTAGAACTTCATATAATTATATTATTTTTCATTTCATAAATGTATATAGAAAACCAATTGGTTCGTGCATCGCACAGGTGTGATACTAGTTTTGCATTAAAATCCGTGTCGAACCCAAAGTGTATGTGCTGGGGACGGAGGGAGTATTATATAATGAATTTTTTTTTAGTTTAAAGAGTTTTCAATATTTCAAAAAAACAAAATATGTTGTCTTTTCTATAAAATTTCAAATATGAGCATAATTTGAAACCATAAATGTTAAAGATCATATACAGTCATACATACTCCCTCCGTGCCAAATTACTTGAGTCATATTTCATTTTGGGTTGTCCTAAGGTATTTGAGTCATTGTTTTTTTGGCTAAAAACAAAACATCTAATCTCACATACTAATTCTCTCATCAACTCTCTTGCCACGAGCAATCAACCTCCATACTTGATGTTGCAGTGGGAGGCATGTTGAAGGCTCGCATTAGCTCCCCTTCCGAGTTCATAATTATTCCTCCGCCACTCAATTGTCTTGTTAACTGTTTGAAAGCCCCATCTGTATTTAGTTTGATCCATGGTTGTTCTGGCCTATTGTGGTTGTGGTGATTCGTCGTCACAGAAGGACTATAGACATGAAATTAGCATGCGGTTTACATCCTCTCCAATCTTTGTTAGACAGTTTGCCGGTGTTTCTGAGGTGAGTAGGTGCGAGCCATATCACGTGGGCCGGTTGGAAATTGCTCTACTGGACTCTGATCGAAGCGTGCGAGGTACCCATGTGTAGCTCTTTCGAAGATGATATAATGGTTTTCTTTTGAGGTCATTTGGAAATCATCCTTGTAAAGCCGATTGCTATTTACATTCTGATATTCTTTGTTTCCAAGCTATATACTTATTCCTTTCTTCTATTCATATTCAAGCTCTAGCCCTTTCCCCCTATAATACATTAAAATGAGTGCGTAATTCACACTAACAAGGGCAGTAAAATAACGTTATACAAGAATACAGTTTGGTTCACATAACCCCTGATCTAACCCCAATATAACTTTGAAATATGCAAGTAGATGAGAGATAAGAGCACACAAAACTCTTAACGCGCGCACGTTAGGTGATATGCGAATTTTTTCTCCTATTTCCAGTAGGATCTTCTCTATTTAGGACCTAAATAATTTTTATAAGCTTTAGCCCACTCTAAGATCATAATTGAAGTTTGAGAAAGAGACACAAAATACGCGGTTGAGTTCTAAAGATCATCACGTAAAGAATTAGCAAGCAATTTTGATTATTTGGAGAATCTTGAAGGTATAAATTTCTCTACGTAGAATTCATGTTCTTGGGTTTTATATGCCTATTACGTGAATTATTTGACGTGCCTAGCATGCAACATGTTAAATTGAATTGCCAACAAGTCCTATGATATCATAAAAGGAGTTTTCAGTTAATTTATTTATATATGTATTTTATTACTATATGAGTCTAAAACATCATGAAATTATCCAAAACTCTCAACTGCAAACCATATTGTATTAATGGTAACAAACCCAATAAACGCTTTTGAATACAAGATTGTTTGTTTCTGACTCCTATAACGCATCTTCAATCCAATATCCCCTATAAGTAGATGTGACCAAACACTATAGTTCTCACAGAAAGAAAAAAAAAAACTTGAAATTTTCTAAACCAGTTTGAGAAAATGAAAACCGTAGCTTTAGTAATCTTCAGCATCCTTCTTCTTTTTTCTTTGGTTGCAGGGGACGATTCGTCTAAAAACGAGATCAAAGGTTAGTTCAAGTCACCACTGATAATTTACAAATATTTTTATATATCTTGAGTTATATCAACTGTATATGTGATGAAAATGTAGGTGATGAAGTCAATCAAGCCGACACTGAAGCAAATCATGTAGATGACCAGAAGTATAATGGCGGCTTTGGATGGGGTGGGCCAGGAGGCTGGGGAGGCTACAACGGTGGTCGCTGGGGAGGAGGCGGTCGTGGCGGTGGATGGGGTGGAGGTGGTCGTGGTGGCGGATGGGGCGGAGGTGGATGGGGTGGAGGTGGTCGTGGCGGTGGCTGGGGCGGAGGTGGTCGTGGCGGCGGATGGGGCGGAGGTGGTCGTGGCGGTGGATGGGGCGGAGGTGGTCGTGGCGGTGGATGGTGAAGAGGCTACCGTTATGGATGTTGAGGGCGCGGTGGCGGTTGTAGGAGGTGCTGCTATACTGCACAAGAAGCATTAGCCTACATGCAAAATGAAGCCAACCCATAATAAATACTCCTATATACTATCATCATACGTAATATCTATGACTTGTATTATAACTTAAATAAAATAAAAATATGAGCGAGATGAAAAATAATGAAACTTGTTATAAGTTGCAATAAAGATATTGTAATAAAATGTTTAGTTTTTCGATATAGTTCATGCTTTTGTTATGATTGTTTTATTGTTCTTATGATTATATTATGCTATCAGGTAATTCATTTGTTTTTTCTCTTTGTTCCACATGTCTTTTTGTTACTTTAGTTTATAATTAATTCACTTAATACCACTATCTAAATTCATATCCCAAAAATAGAAATAGAAATAGAAATATATCACTTAGGCCATGACACAGTGAATATATATTTATAATTGCAAACTATATAGATAGGAAAAGAATAATAAAAATGAATATTGTAAGGATAAAAGGAGGCTCTCTTTTGTGGACGCTCTTAAAAGCATACACATCGGAGGACGGCGACAAGGATAGGGACAGTGTAGTGGCAGCATGACGGGCGTGGGGAGGGGTGCAATGTCCGACGACGTGAACTAAGATTAGGGGTCTAAGAAATTATAGGCTCTAATTAACCTATGATTTATGACTAGATTAGTAATAAGTTTTGGTGTGTTTAAAATTTAAACTAGTGTTGTTTTGTAATAAAAAGAGAAAATAATGTGAAACCCCTAATTGGGCTTAAATGGGGATAAATTAAAAATGAAATCCAAGTCTCATCTCTTAGATAGATGCTTCGGGATACACATTTTAAATCAGTTTTTGGTGGACTGAAAGTTATGGGTTAGTGTTTTGGAAAATTTTGTCAGAATCTTGTTTCCTCTCAATTCTCCTTCCTCTCTCCTATGTATCCCAAAAAATGATGCGTAGATGTAGTTTTGATTATATTTTGTAGTAGTAGTTGCTAATTCTCTTCCTTTTCGATTTTGCGTTGCTTTCCTTTATTTGTATTTGTGAATCACATAAGTGGAGCTTTTAGCTTTTAATTTTGGTATATGCATAGTAGGGGAGGCAAAATGGGTAGTGGGTAATGGGTAATTTCCATCTCGACCCGCTACCCGTCGGGTATCGGGTACCCGATACCCGACGATAACGGGAAATGGGACGAGATCGGGTAGTGTGTTTTAGAGTTTTGCGGGTATACCCGTTAGTCCCGTTAATACCCATTATTATTAGTATTAGAGCCATATAGCATTTTTAATACTCCCTCCATTCCATATTAATAGAGGCGTTTCAAATAGTTAAATTAGAGAAAAAAATAAATAGTTAAATAATAATAGCCATATACACATTCATTTTGAAAAATTAAAAATAAATAGTTAGAATGGAGAAAAAATAAAGTAAGAGAGATAATAATGTAGAGAAGAGTATTTATATTATTATTTTTCCAAAATGAGTGAAGAAAATGAAATGTTTCTAAGAGTTCTTTTGAAACATTTTTATATTCCGACGAACATACAATTGAAAACTCATCGGAACTAGCTATAGAGTCCCCTCACTTTTATTCTTAATCTATTCAAAGTTTACCATCAATATTAATTAAGTAAATTAGGGAACATTGACGATTATTATGGTTTTCAAATTTTTTATTCGAATTTCGGGTCGGGTACGGGTACCCGCAATGCCGGGTACGGGATACCCGACACGGGTATCGGGTAATCCCGGTATATCACGGGGCGGGTATTGGGACAACCAATTTAGCTAAAATCGGGTACGGGTACCCGACTTGTCGGGTGCGGGTACCCGCGGGTAACCCGTTTCGCCACCTCTAATGCAGAGTGTCTATCTTTGTTTTACTGTATGAACTCCGTCCTCATTTTGTAAAGACTAAAGTTTAATTTTGGTCCTACATTTGTTCTAAAATTCTATTTAGTCTCATATATTAAGTTTGTGACCTTTTGGTCCCTAACATATTATTTTTGTACTTTTTGATCCCAAACAAGGTCACAAACTTATTGTGTGGGGCCTGAAAAGAATTTTATGAAAAATGTAGGGAACCAAAATTGAACTTTAGTCTTGGATTATAATCAAGTTATTAAATTGATCAAACATTTTGACTGTTAATTTTAACAGAAAATTGTTATTTTGGACCAAAACAGTATGTTTGGGAACAAAAATACCAAAATAATATGTTAATTGTTAGGGACCAAAAGGTTACAAACTTAATGTATGAGACCAAAAATAATTTTAGGACGAATGCAATGGACCAAAATTGAACTTTATACTTTCATAAATATTCGTTAAAAATGGAAGATCAAATCTATTGAATTAATGTGGTGTTGTCATACCACAGTTGTGGAAGTGGAAATCCGTTGAATATAATGTTTAATGAAATGTTATAGCCTTGGGATTATGTGGCATGATATATACTCTCTCTCTCCATGATTAAAAGTCTCATATCTGGTCGGCATAAATTTTAAGAAGTTGTTTAACTTTATAAAAATAAATGGGTAAAAGTCAGTGGAATGTGGGGTCTACTTTTATAGGATCACGTTAAAATGCATATAGTATCCAATCCACAACTAAAACTAATTATACACCATTAGATCTTAAAATTAGTGGATGAGATTAAAGTTCGTGTATTTCAATAAATAGTAGATAAAATATCAATAAAAGGGTAAAATAGTCAATATGTTATAACATAATAATTTTCATGGTTTTTTTATATCTAACATGGTGTATTACGAATATCAACACAAGTACAAGAAAAAATATCAACACAGTTTTATTGATATTATACATGCATTATATTGAGACTGTTTGATTCATTTATTGATATAAAATATGCTTATCAACATATACGAAAATTAAAATAAAAATTCTAAAATTTCATCATCCGATCATTATCGGAACATATGCAATTGAGATCTCGTTAGAATCCTTATGAAATTACCTTTAATTTGATATTTTTTTACGAAAAATAATTTAAATCGAGAGAGTTACGTAAATTTAAAATTTTAAGATGATTTTGAGGAGAAAAATAGTGGTTAATTTTAAATATCATATATTATTATTGACATTAATACCCTTTAAGTTTATTTAATAATTCTATGTGACAATATTTTAACCACTAGATCTGCTAATCTAATGACTAAGATTTAGTCTTAATTTGTGATTGTTAATAATTTCGCAATTGATCATAACCCTACTTTTATATATTCATTATATAATAAAATGAGAGTGAAATGTAGGGTCCAATTACCAAATATGGTAAAAGTGAAATGACATTCATTGAAGGATGGACGAAAAAGAAAATAATGAGATATTTAACGGCGGATGGAGGGAGCAGATAGTATGGTATAATAAATATTCAAGATGCCAAGCTTATCCCATGGAATACTTAGCCTCCATTCTTTGATATTCTATTGATGGCTTAGATTTCATTTTGAATTTATCTCAATGGTTCAAATAGCCTCCATCATGTACCCTTGATGGATGACTGAGTTCCTAATATGAAGCTTCTGTTACAAAACATGACATATTTGAGAGCCCTGGTTCAAGGCCTATGTATTAAAGCTTTAATATTGCGGGAGATCCTTCAACTTTATCGTAGATGTTCCAATACTTGAAGCCCTTCGTCGACAAGTACTGGCTACTATACATCCGGATGGCCTCATCTCGGACCATGTGCTCGTTCTGGCCACTCGTCATGTGAGTCATCAAGTTAGAATAAATACCGTTGAAGTGCCCGCAGTCCCTCATGAGGCGCTCCCAATGCCGACGGATCGCTCGCTGCCATGGTCCTTCATTGAGCGTCTTGTGGCTCTGTGCCAGCAGCTGTCAGCTCCCAGGAATATGATCTCGGTCACGGTAGATTCTTCAGCTCTGGCGTCTTTGTGACGTGTCCCGCCCAGCCAGTCGGCTTCTCGGCTCGGACTCTTGCGAGTGTAAGTAGTCACCACCACAGCCAGTATATAAGCTAAGACAAATGTCGGTCGCGGCCAGCGGCCTTGGCGCCTTCCTCCCGCTCTGCAGAAGGCGGGCACCGGTGAGCGTTTCTTCCACCTCGAAGTCCTCCGCGCTCAGTGTTAATATTGCTGCAAATTGAACATTTGGTTGAACTAATGGAGTATCTCCGAATTAATTGTGCTCTATTATTTATCAGTTGCAAAATGTCACTAACCAAGCAAATAACTTACTTTGCTATTACTTTCTTTCTTGTAGACTCAACAAGATAAAGTAGATCGAGGGATCTTAGCACCATAGCACATCTGCCTCCGATTATTCTGTGCTACTTACATTTGGTGTATAAATATTTTGTTTTCCTTTTAACCCTAAGATTTGGCTGCTGAAGTTGTCCTTGTTCAGTTTTTCAATGCTGAACGAAGCTAGATGAAATTGAGTAAAGCTGGAATTAGATCATATGATCGCACGATCATTCAGGAGCCGTTGGATGAAGAATGACTTAGGCTCTTTATTTTCAGTCATTGATCCAACTTATCGTTGGAAGAGTTTAGGGATTTAAATACTTCTTTGTTGTTGTTTTTTTGGCCAAGTATTCAGCTGTAAAATCCCCAATTTCTCAATTCTCTGATTCAATAAGATTTCTACTTCCGTTCACATCCATTCCGATTGTCAACAAGTGGCGCGGATCTATGGGAACTTCATCTTTGTGTTGTTGAATCAGGGAATCAAACTCTAGGAAATCAATGGCACCAAGGTTTGAGGCAGAGAAATTTACAAGAAAAAATGATTTTGGACTATGACGAGTCAAGATGCTAGCGATGCTCATCCAGCAAGGGCTGGCGGCGGTGTTGTCGACCGGGAAGACGGATGAGGTGCTCAACTAAAAGGCAACCGCAAAGAAAGAGGAATTGCTGGCCAAGGCACATAGCACGGTGGTGTTGTGTCTTGAAGATAAAGTGCTCCGTGAGGTGGCAAAGGAGACTACTGCGGTCGGGATTCTAACGAAATTGGAAGACCTGTATTCTACGAAATCGCTCGTGAATAGGCTATTCATGAAGCAGTGTTTGTATTCGTACAAATTCCAAGAGGAGAATGTCATTCTTGAGCAGCTAGAATATTTCAATAAAGCGAAAGATGATATCGAGAATATTGATGTCACCATAGAAAATGAGGATAAGGAGATTCTTCTCCTTAATGCACTACCGAAGTCGCATGAGCAATTGCAAGATGCTATAATGTATGGTAGGGAAGGTACCATCACCTTTTTTGAAGTCCAGTCGGCGCTGAGGGCAAGGAGCTTCAAAAAAGTGGAAGTCAGGTGCAAGATCAGGCTGCCGAAAGCCTAAACATTAAGGGCTTGTTTGATAAGTGATGTGGGATATGCCTAGGTTAGTTAGTGATCAAGATTTAGAACCAAGTTAGGGAAAGATATGATTTTAATATCTCGTGTTTGATACCCTAGTTAATATTATTTCTAATTAGCCCACTTTGTTTAGTAGGGAAGTTATGAAATCATAAATAAATGTGCAATGACAAATTTGACCTAATTAAATTGATTTAATTCCTTAATTGCCCTTGTATATGACCTAATCAAATATTTTTGTTTCCCATATCCTCTCTCGTGGGAAAAATGCAATCACTTTGGCTCTTTTTTTTTCCTCCTTATTTCTCAGGACTACTCACCTAACTCTAAATTACTATCAAATAATTTTCCCTCTGTATTTCTTCTCTGTATATGTTTTGTGATCATTTTTGGTATTTCTTTGATGGCTGCGAAAAGTTGTAGTTATTGCCATAGAGCTCGTGGTGGATATCGTGATAGGCAGAGTTGTTTCTAAAGAGAAGGTGGAAGAGATTGCCCGGTAGCAATAGCCCACAGTGATCATCGACTGCTTTGAGTGTAGCAAACAAAAAAAGAAGATGGAAGCTCGAGGAGACATGCCTAATACAATGAAGTGAGTAGAGCTGGAATTAGATTTTCAGCTGTTTAGGGATTTAAATACTTCTTTGTTTTTTTTTTTTTCAAGTGGGATACCATCTACACCAACGCCCAGAAGATGCGGCCGAGCGGGCACAACTTGGCCGACATTGCTAGGAAGGCGAATGAAGTCTTCTTCAGTGATGAGAGAAGCCCTTCAAGTTCTTCGATGTCTGACAACTTCTCCAGAGGAGCCCCACATTCAGCGGTGGAGCCGAAGGCTGGAAGTGGTGCACCAAATAGAAAAAAAACTTCAGCCATGACCCCGGATCAGCTCCGACTGCACAACCTCATATTTCACATGCTCACTGAGAAGATTGAACAACATGATTCGTAAGTATTTCAATTCTACAACTAAAACAATGACTAATGCAAGTTAATGGGAGAGACATGAGGAAAGGGCGTCCATGTGGAAGTTGTTGCCTAATGCAGGATAAAGAGATAAACGATAATGTGATGGCGTGTTGTGGCATGGAGGGAGTCCTCCCATTGTGGATACTCTATATAGCTATGATGATATAATATGATCATGGAAGCCGTGCATCAAAGTTTGCAACTGCAGCTGGATTCAATCAGTATTTTGCCTATCAAGATGATGTACAAATGCTCTAAAAATGCCACCAATGTATTCATCTTCAAAAAAGCTTCGCGTGAGTATCTTACATGCCTCAATCGGAGTCCAGTTCCCACCCGGACGAGTGACTTTTAGTCACCAAATTCCACCCGGACAGGTGGCTACCCGAAGGCACAGCTAAGACAACAAATCCCACCCTGACGAGTGACTTTCGGTTACAAAAATCCACCCGGATGTGTGGCCACCCGAAGGCACAGCTGAGATAGCAGATCCCTCTCGGACGGGTGACTCTTGGGCGGCCAGGCCACCCGACCAGTTGTCTCACGCAGAGGCTATATTTTGTGGGCCTTTTCTTGGAATTTGGCCTAACCTATAAATAGCATATTTTCTCATTTTTATGCTTGGTTGAATATTGAATTTGTAGCTTGTGAGCTTTGTTCTCTCATTGGTGAGAGTTTTTATCAAATTCCTAGTTTCTATTTTGCTTGATCATCAATTGATTCAATCAAGTATGATCAAGTATAGGTATGCATCAATGGGCTTGTGAATTCCTTTGAGTAGTTGAGTCATTAGTTGAATCTGTTGAAGATTGCTTAGAGTATTTTCTCCATCAATAGATGTAGCTAATATCAAATTCACACTTTTTCATTCCTTGTCTTCCATCAAATCATTTTGGATCTAATTTTTGAAGGCTAGGCACACCCTATCCTTTTGTTGTTTTTGTGTGTTTGTGTTCATTTGCAAGATAAATCACCTTTATATTACCATCAAAGGGTATACATCTTGGGTTAATAGATCTCAATGAATCCATATCATGATAGCCAATCTGGAATAAGAAATTGATGTTGATTGGGCCTATCCTTCTATTTTCTTGTTTATCCATCCTCTTTCACTTCCATCCTTTTGTGTTAAGCATGGTCAAATTTATAAAAACAACCAATCTTTCAAATAATAAAAAGCGGAAATTAAATATAAATATTGGAACTACCATAGGCTTCTGCATCAAGATGCACAAAAAAAAAGCAAAGCCCTAATATGATGAGGCTATCTACAAATTTGAGAAAGGGATCTAAAAGAAAATGAGCTATTCCAAGGTACAGTTTGGCCATAGCTGCTTCCATTTTTCAATTTCTTGCTTGTTGCTAAGTTTTCTAATCCCACCATAAAATCCATCCACCTCATTACCAATCTCTCTGTGGCCCTTCCTCTTCATCTCCACCTTCCGCCACCGCGACTCTCCACTGTATTGCTTGAACTCCAACACTATCGTATCTACACAAACAAACACACATTTTAGCCATTTTTATCCATTTTGTAGGAAACAAACCTTAAAGTAGGTAGTTAAAACATGTTAATTAGCCCATTATAAATGCATGAATTATGGGTTTAACAAACTTCAAACTCAAATTTTAAGATTCTATAAAAAATTAGAAGTAAAGTGGAGCACCCTCCTTTTGTTAAGCAAATATAGGTACTCCCTCCGTCCAATGAGGCATATTCCTTTTTGGACCGTCCCACTATAAGTGAGATATTTTCTTTTATGGGAAAAAGGTACTCCCCCTGTTAACGATTAAGTATCTCAAGTTAACTTCTTCGTCCGTCCACAATTAAGTGTCTCATTTATCTTTTACTATTTTGATAATGTACTACACATTCTATTAACTACTCAAACTCACATTTTATTTTAAAATTAATATATAAAAATAGGACTTACTCTACTCTATTTTTGTCTATCAATTTTTCATTACATTTCTTAAAATCAATGTCAAGTCAGTTAGGACACTTAATCGTGGATGAAAGGAGTAACATTCTCTCTCTTACTTTATCTTTTCCCCTACTTTTACTCTTTACTTTTTTCCCACTCATATAATTCTCTCGTTATTTAACCACTAACTAAAACTTGTGCTCAAAAGAAATGTGTCACGTGCAATGGGAAGGAACGAGACTAGAGAGTATGAAATTAATGTGCTCACCGCTTATGTGACACTGACAAGTTAATTCATTGCCACTGCAGGAATCCAGATGTGCAACCACTCCATACCACCAACCTGTGGTGTTGGGAGAAGAAAACATTAAAAATGTTCATTAATGAATACAGTTGGACAGATCCAACTATTCAAATTTCAAACCCACCCCACCCCCTTCAATGCAAAATCTTTTTCTTCACTCTTGGCTGGTCATGAGGCAACTCTCTCTCACACCCACAAATACACACACAAAAAGTGAGGAATCACACACCATATGGAAAGTCTTTGTTTTTCCTCCACTGTATCTCAATGTGATCATTAGGTTTGAGATCATTTAAGCAAGTCGAAATGTGAAGAACATTTGCAGGAGTTTTCACAGTTGGTGCTCTAATTCTTTTCCAATCAATACCTTCCTCAATCATAGACCGCCCTTGGGCCTTATACCTGCAAAAAGATCAAATCTTGATACTCAAAACCAAATCTTGATACTCAAATAAAATAAACAAGAATGAATGTTGATCCTACCTAGCAACAAAATTGTCTGTGGCCGAATCATAGCTTAACTGTGCATCATAACATGAAAGCATAAATCCCACATGCCCATTCTGCACATCACAAAACTTAAATCACTAAACTTGTTTAATTACATCAAGAAATTAAATCCCTTGAAAAATGAAATTTACCTCTCTGTTAAAAACCTGAGCTGGAAACCAGAATTTTCCAGTTTCAAGAGCAAGATAGCATGACATGACAGAGTTTGGTGTTACTCTTTTCTCCCTAGTCTCTGATTTGAACCTGAAAAGGTTGGAGAAGAGCCATGATTTGCTTCTTCTTTTTTCAGTGAAAAGCAAGAATCTTTTTGCAGGAATCTGAGATTGCCATTGTGTGTAAGCAGCAGCACCAATGGATTCACCCCATTTCTGTTTCAAGAGCTTCTGCCATAGATGCTCACTTGTGCACTTCTCTCTCAAAGCGATGCAAACTCCAGCCATGCTGCAGAGCTCAGCAGCTGAGAGTTTCTCAAGAATGCAGTCTAGAACCAAATCAGGGAGATCAACTAGAGACATACTACAAATTTCTTGTTTTCTCTCAAATTTTGTGCTCACAATTTTCTTGGATGATGGAGTTTGAAAAACTTTCCTTAGATCCTTTCTTTTCTTGGCCAATAGAAAGAGAATTTCCCTAAAAAACAAGGGGAATCTCCACACTCTTGATCCCATTTTGGGAGTTGGTTTTGGCTTCAGAAATGACTGAGAAAAAAGCAGTAGGAAAGATAGACAAGAAACCAGGAAAAGCAACATTGTCAAACAAGAGATTTTTTAGAAGAAAGGTTTGGAGATCTAATCTAATCTAAAAGGAAGTTTTTTGCATGAAGATAAGTAACTTGTAATTTGAACAAAGATGTTCTAATCAGCTGAAAGTTAAGTTTGTTAATTTATAGTAATGCTTGAAAGAAAATGGCGGAGTAGGCAAGATTAATCAAATCGATTTAATGGTTAAGAAAAAGGTGCTCTGTCTATAGACAACACAACCGACAATTTTGATTGTTGGGAGTTACAACTCCAAAATCGATGAACCATGAAAGTATGAAACACCTCCCACCCAATTTATGTGGCTTTCATCTACATGCATTGAATTCTCTCTTCTCTAAGCCTTTTTCTCACTTTATTAATACTCCATCCATTAGAAATAGGAGTTTTATTTATTTTCGGCACAGGATTTTAATAAATATTATCTATGTCCCATTAAATATGAAATGTTTTTCTTTTTTAGTTGTCTATTTAAAAATGAAACATTGCCTAAAATAAAAATAACATTATTTCTACTTTTTTCTTATCTCTTACTTTATTCTATCTTCATTGACTTACAAGATAAAACTGCATAAAATCTATTGCCGAAAAGCAAACGTTTCATATTTAATGAAGACAGATGGAGTATTAAGAAAAGTGGATGAAATAAAGTTAGTATAATATGAGTCTTACTTATATATATTAGTTTTAAATGATATATGAGAGGAATGAGTTAGTGGGATGTGAGACCTCTTTACCATTTATGGTAATTATGACTTAGGACTCCTATTAGCGGATGGATCAAAATGAAAAAATGGCTCCTATTCGCGGACGGAGAAAGTAACATGCAGGTGGGCTGCAATAAATACTTGTATTAATTTAAATATTTATTTAAACCGAGGAATAAAATCTAGAGGAATTGAGCCGTTTACTTTGCTAAGATTTCTATTGCTAAAAGCCTAAACCCTTTGGTGAAAACAATGCCTTTGTTTACATCAAAAGACAATCTAGGAACACAAACAATGCATCCACATCTTCCTTTGCTTTAATCTAGATTGTCAAGACTTTCACTTTCATTAAAACTTAAGTTTTCTTTTTAAATAAGGGCGTGGTGAAAAAGGTTTCTCCTTATTTTATAAAGAAAACTGTCAAGATCGAATTTTTTTGATAAAATTGATATGGCTTCTTGCTGAAAAGTAAAAGATGTATCACAAATTGGTGGGTGCACAGGTAACCTATTTATGGACACGTGGCAGTAAAATACTGAATTTTCATATCTAAAAGAGCAGCTATTTATTTCTAAAATACAGTAGTAATAAATTAATTGCAAATGGTTAGAATTTATCTACTCATTAGAGATGTAGGCCAACTTTACTCTACCTAATTTCCTGCAGTTATTTTCATACCAAAAGAGATTACATTAAATAATTAGTCTTCCTAAAAAGACTATTCGATATTTTTTAAGATGAATTAAATAGGGATATGAAGTTGAAGATGAAGTTGGTTCATCAGTAAATTAACTGAAATAACTTGTTACCTAAATAAATCTACTTAGGTAATCAAACCATACATATGAGTATGATATACTACTAATTGTTTGGATCAATCTACTAATCACTAACTAAATGATGCCTATCTAACCAGCATATACAGTCCCCATCCATACCAAGAAATTAGGCATCCCATCATATTTTTTATGTTTTTCTTTTCTTCTTGGGTGGAGAGACTTCATCATGTATTTTGTTACTGAGCACTTTACCAATAGTTTCACTCTATCATATAGTAGTAATTAACTTAGGTAACGTGAGAGAGAAAGTGGGATGCTTTGACTTTCTAAAGATTAGAAGCAAAATTACATTTCAAGGAAATGCGTTAAACTTAAAGAAATAGAAACACTAATCAATCAATAAGTTAATGTTGTATAGAGCTTGTAATATAACCCGCAAGTGTTGGAACATATTTATATTTAAGCCGTTCCATAAGAGTTTGAATCATTTTCTTTTTTTATAAACACAACCCATTATCACTGTACTTTATTCCTCTCCTACTTTTTTCCACTTCACTTCACTTCACTTTACTTATTAAATATGTATTGTTTAATCTCCGTACCAAAAAGAAGCTCCAACACTAATAGAATGGGGGAAGTACTTTCTCCACTTCTCCCCTTTCATAAATCATTTGCAAATGTAATGCCATTTGATAAATAATTATCAATTTGGCTAGGTATACCAAGTTCTAATGCAATTCTCAATCCTCCATTTCCTACTCTTTTAAAGTAGAGTAGGAAATTAATGTGCAGTGCCCTCTTTTTCTCTTTTCCTTTGCTTTGACATGCTCTAGTTAATGTGCTGATAGATTATTTTCCCCTACTTCAATTTTTAAAGTGGCACCAATAATATCAACTCTTATTTAGCAATTATTGAAAGAAAAGTAAAGAGCTTAGTAGTACAGAGCATAATATTAGCTGGGATGGCCCTATAGGTGATAAAATTCAAGCTATCAAGTCCAATCCCCTTATTCATGCCACTAGTTCTAGACTCTACATAATGCCTGCGTTTTATTTTCCAACAAACAACAAACATTTCCAAGATGGAGACTTAATTATTCATATCCATGGCATTTGATAAAAGCAATCCGTTCGTTCACTAGATATTCAATAGCACACAAAAGGGGAAAAAATAAAAATAAAGAAAATGACCAAATGATCGATTGTAACCAGAAATATTTGAACAAGCAAGTTAATCCACCAACAAAAAGATGAATCCCAACGACATTACTTGCAATTAATCCGAGAACCATAATATAAGTAGAAGCCTTACCGCCAGTCACGTTCAAAGCCCAGATTACAACACTCCTACAGAATAGTTTTTTCACGCAATATATCTCGATTGCCAAACGTACATTCATACAAGCCCGCAAGTACCTAGAGCAAACTTCTAAAGGCCGAGTCCTACAGTCCGACCATCTCTTCGACGCAGTCCGGCTGTATATTGTTTCTCGAGTTCCATCTGAAGTTGCTCTCGCTTCTTTTCCATGTCGGGGTTGTCTCCCTGGTTCTCTACCTTTGCATCCGCCTTCACACCCTACAATTGGCCACCAATGCAACCTCAGACTCTAAAAGGGCATTAGTACGTGGATGAATTCTTATGAGCACGCAACCCAATTATTCATGCATTACATGGTCCCATGCACACCATATAATATGATGCGACAACCAAGGGAAAAGGAAGTATGAAATTACCATGAGTTTGTTGAATTTTTCCTGTCGTTCACGGTCACCAAAAATTGGCGTATCCCAACGATGTGCAGTAGACTACATGAAAAATTTTGTCAACCATACAGGAATTAGACGGGAAAGCACAAGTGAGAATGGAAAGGCACACCAAATGGTATATATAGAGTTAAGTCCAACATGCAAACAGGAAAAAAGAAAGTCAGTTCTCAAGACATTCGAAATAATAAGTGACATTATTAATAATTATATTCTCCCTCCGTCCATGATTAAATGTCCCATATATGACCGACACGGATTTTAAGAAATTGTTTGACTTTATAAAGTAAAGCGGAAAGAAAAAGTTAATAGAATGTGGGGCCTACTTTTATATATTGGTTTATAATAAAATGTGAGTGGAATGAGTAAATGGAACGTAGGGTCCACTTACCAAATATAGTACTCACTCCGTCCCACTTTAGGAGTCCCATTTGAGTTCGGCAAGTGTTTTTAAGAAATGTAGAGGAAAGTTGGTGAAAAAAGATAGTGGAATGTGGGTCCTGCTTTTATATATTAGTTTTATAATGAAATGTGAGTGCAATGTGGGGCCTATTACCATTTATTGAATATTCCAACCGGTACTCCAAAAATGGGACAGCCAAAAATGGTACACTGGGACTCCTAAAGTGGGACGGAGGGAGTAAAAATGAAATGGGACATTTATTGGCTGATGGACGGAAAAGGAAAACTGGGACATTTAATGAACGGAAGGAGGGAGCATTTGGTTGGATATAACAGAATCCATGGGTTGGTATTTATGAAACTAAGAGATTGTGCAAGTAAAAAGATGAGTTTTTTGAAGTGGAAGTAAAGAGATGATTATAAATACCTCTTCAGTAGCAGAGCTCTTTTTGTTGCCCCACAAAAGCTTCTTCTTTTGATCAGTTGACATGTATCCCGTACCGACTAAATTTTTATTAACTGTGTTCATTCAAAAAACAGAATGACAGCCAGAGAGTTCAGCTCAGATAACAGTAGATAACAAATCCATGCTAAAATGAAGAACTGATAATGCAATTTCAATGGTAGAAGATAACCACTTTACCACACATGACAAAAAACCAAACAAGTTAAAGAAAATATATCGATAAAAAAAAAATCTCCACAAAATAAAAATGCATGTCATGTCAATGGATATATGGGTATCAAGAGGAAACTGCCATAACAGTCAACAGAAATTAAAGTACCTAATTCAGCAGCTTTCATTGCAGCAATTCTCGCAGCATCAATATCAGAATCTGTAACAAAAGGCTCAGAAGTACCTGTTGAGTAGTTCCAGAAGATATCAGACATTGCAAAACGAAAAACGAAATAGAAAGAAACTAGCAGACGAAGCAAAACAAATCATCAGTCTCAAAACATGGGCTTCCCAAAGCATAAAAATTGGGCTTCTCAGAATCTTAACCTTTGATGGACGTATCATCAGAATGCTCCTTTGATTCTCTATTGGCTTGCTCCTTATATGTACCTCGACCATCATCTCTTCTCTTTTCATCATTAGCATGGCTTGCAGAGTCTAGTTCCTTGCCATCTCTCCAAGAAGCTTCTTTCACATGACAGACAGAACTATCCCTTTGAGCAAAAGAATCATTTCGGAGGCCCCTTGATTCTTCATATGCAGGTGAACGATCACTTTTGAGATCCACAAAACTCTTCTTATTATCTGTCTTTCCATAATGGTCAGCCCTACCTTCTCTGTTCCTATCTCGGTCCCTGTCCCAGTCCCTTTCCTCAGCAGCAGCATGCCTCCTACCAGATCCAGTTCTGTCATATGAGTCCTTATCCCTATTTCTACTCCTTAAACCATCAGATTTTCCATGAGAGCATGTGTCAGCCTCATTTGCATAATCTCTAGATTTGTGGTTTTTATCCGACCTGGAGTAATCCAAGTTATTGTTGATTCGTGAATCCCGTGAACGATAGGATGACTTAGCGTGACCTCTATCATAGTTATCCACATGCCTATCACGTCTGCTACGATCATCTTGCCTAAAGTGACTCCTAGATGAGTGCCGATCAGAGGATTTATATGGTTCATCACTACGCCCAGACTGATCATCATCCCTTTTTCGTTTATCATCAACCCTAGCAGTTTCCTTCCTAGATGGGGCTGGACTTAAGCTGTGCCTGTTGCGTGGACTCCCTGAATACAAGCAAAAGATGCTATAGGAATACAAGAATAGTTAATTACAACCAAAATACCAAATATCGAGAACAACTTAAGGCTCACATAACATGTCATAAACAGTATAGGAAGTATTCCTCTTTCAATTTAAATTCACTTCATATTCATCGCAAGAATTGAAAGTAAGGCTACCTGATTACACATAGTTCAAATAATGCATCTCAGTAGTATAAATTTCACTAAATGTAGAATTAGCCAAAAATCACCAATATAAGTAATGGCATGCTCGAAAATCTTTGGATTAACCGAACCATTAACAAAGAAAATTATTGATCGCCTCTTTAGGATATATTCTAAGAAATATCAATATGAGGAACCAAATGAATACTCATAGTAAACAAGTCACTACGAAGCTGGAAATCAAATTGTTACTCAATCCTATCGTTAGTAGCTAATAGCGGCTTAGTAATTAATACAGTGGAAACAAATTAAAAAAAAGTTTTGTTTTTTTTTTAGATATGTATGGTTTCTAATGATGATTTAATGGTAAGGAGATACTGACCATCAGAAGACGATGATCCGCCAACAGGTGATCTGCGCCTGTACTTCCTATTAGCAGCATCATTCGAAGGCTTCCGGAATTCCGCCGAATCCGAACTTTCTCGCGCATTTGAATCCATACTGTGTAAATTACATTCAATAAGCCAGTAAAAAAATGTCAAAACATCAAATTGAAATCGAAAACACAAATAAAAAACAGCTCAAATCATAAACACGTAGGAAACAGCGATTCGTACGCAATACACATTCAAACAAGATACACAATAAATTAAAAACAAATTCCAAAACAAACCTGTGTTTTACTACAATTTGTAGCCTGAATTCGAATATTGAAGAGCTCAATGAGTTAGGGTTCCTTTAATTTGCGTGGAGTGATTTTGAAATTTGGTATGATTGAATCGAACGGAGGTCAGTGAAATATCCTAAAATGAGATTTTTCGGATAACATTACTTTCATGGGCACGTAAGTTGGGCTTCGGCCCATATTCGACTACCTTGAACATATTTATTCCATTTAATAATTGTTAAAATATCATAATTACAAGTATAACCTTTTGAATTTTGCAACATTATATTCTCCATATTCACAAAAAAATGTCAGATGTATCACTGCTTTATTAAGGAAAGAAACTTAGTAAAATAATTGAAAATCAATCAATATTGTAATTGCAAAAAAAATTATATTTTAAAAAATAACGCAAAGATTAGAAATCAGAGTAAATATGGTGCTGTTTGGGGCTATTAACCCTTTATTTTGGGCTAATATAAGAAAAATTAAAGGCATTCACAAACGCATTATGTTTTACTGAAATTTTATTTTGACTTTGAAAGTTCAAAATACATATATAATACTCCCTCCGTAGATTCACTTTTTTATATTGATTTTATAATAAAAATGTGGGTTAAATGAATTAATGGAACGTGAGACCTACTTACTATTTATAGGAAAAGTGAAGTGTGACTCTTATTATAGTACGGAGAGAGTAATTTACATTTGAATAAAATGATAAATTCAGTCCTAAGTTCTAACTGAATTGATACTATCAATAAATTAACAAAGAATACACCTCAACTATGGAAGTTTGGAACCGTGGCAGAACCAGTATACTAGTATAGTACCAATCAGTTAGCCTACAAATCGATTATCGGTTAACTAATCCAATCGACTAGTCTACTGAAATTGATGAATAAATACAATCTTCTTTTTTCTTTATCTTTAGGTGGGTACTCAAGTGGGACTGTCATCATGAATTGCGTTAAAAACATTGTTTGTAGTCTTCGTGATTGGCATCTCAGACTCTACAAGATATATAGCGAAGCAATTCACATTATTAACGTTGATAATTTTGATAAATTGTATGAACTGGTAGTTCGAAAGTAAGATGCACATGCAGTTAAAACTCAAGTTTTACATTTAACTAGTGTTACTTCCACGGCCCATTTTATTTTAACTTTGTAATTAGACAAAATTAATCAATTTCGAATTAAAATAATACAAGCACTGATCTTGATTGTTAGACCTTTTTTATAATTAAATCAATCGAATATATGGAACACATGTTACAAACTCCAACTTGGGCATACCCAAAGACACGGAGAATCCAGGCAAGCCCGAATCTCCAGATTTAACATCACCAAAGATTTTTGTTTTGGGCGGTGAGTGATCAGTTTGGAAGCCCGCTGGCATGAAAGTAGTATTCGCAAGGAATCCAACATTGAGTCGGACTTGGTTGACCATGACCTGGTCGATCATGCTAAAGACTGTGCCGTTTGACCAAGTGAAAGCACAACCTATTGAATAAGTGTCTTGGAGGCCTAGCCGAGCACAAGCTTGGATCGTCCCATCCATCTCCTTATTCTCGGGCTTCCTCCTTCCTCTACGTTCATCCATATGCATAACAGCATTAAAGTCTCCACTAACAAGATAGAGGCCGCCCTGCAATCAAAAGTTGACTAACAACTCCCACAGAGGTTGTCGTGTACCAGGTGAACGTAAGCCATAAACAATAGAAAATCGAAATTAATTTCTTGTTCGAGTGCACCATATTTTTGTGTAAATGGTCTGTTCTTCCACTTTCAGAACATCTAAATCCACCGCCTGAGGGTTCCAGATATGGAGCATTATACACGTGTTGTTTATATCAGCTAGTTTAAACTCAAACTTCCATGAGGGGAAGTATCTAGTAACAAACATCTTGACGTCGGTATCCTTCATCTTTGTCTCAATGAGACCCATAACATCAACTCGATTAGACTTAATAAAGTCCACAACAACAGGTTGTCTGCAGGGTTGTTGTAGTCCCGTTGCATTCCAAGTTGTCACCACCATTGAGACGGGTCAACGTGTAGCGATGACTCATCCAAAGGACGGGCTGAACATCACTTCTTCGAATGATTTTTCTTTCTCTCTTTCCCCGGATGAACATCAACTTTTGGACCACAGTTGGTAGACCGTTTTTCAGTGAATGTGTGTTGGCCTGGTCATGTTTTTGTCCAGGATCCCTTGGGAGTGCGCCACCTCCACTAGAAACAACAACCTTGCCCTTGTAGGAGCCAAGCCTTTTCGACTTACAACCCGAACCTTGTGCAACGACTGCTTGAAGAGATGGAAAGGCCCCCAAATTATTGCCAATTGATTGCAACTTCCCACACATGGAGCTTTAGAAGGTTGATTTATCGATCTAAGTACTGGTTGAACTAAACTTTAAAACACATTAAACACATAAACATTAACTACTTGAAATAAGCTTCTAAAACAAGACCAACAACAATAACTAAGAGAGAGAACGGTGCAAAAGAGAACAAGCAATTAGAGAAATAAATACTTTAACCCATGATGGACAAAAGATTTTAGCAATTAGAGAAATAAATACTTTGATCCATGATGGACAAAAGATCTTGGCAGCCATGAGTTTGAATTTGAAATCTCTCTTCTTAAGGAAGAGAGAAAAGTTTTCTAGAGAGAGAACTAATTAAAACTAAACTAAATTAAAGTGATAAATGGTTGTTGGAAAGTTAAAGTATGTAACGTCCCTAACCCAAATCATTTATCAGTTTGTATGATTATATAATTTCTAGTCATTAGATATTATTATTATTTATATTATAGCAAGTGAGTATTACACAAGAGGTATTTAATAAATTAGGAGATATCTTCTTATATAGTTAAAATGTATATATATATACACACATGTAATATTAGTAATTGTAAAGCATATAAATATAGTTATTTATTAAGACTTTATAACTAAATGAATGTAATAGAGAAATATAGTACATGCGTATACTTGTGTACGCATGGAAAAAGAGCCAAGTTTTAAAATACTACATACGTATATATTAATATGTATACGCATGGAAAAAGAGCCAAGTTTTAAAATACTACATGCATATATATATATATATATATATATAAAGATGTGATCAAATGAAAGCTCTAAATATTGTATGAACTTTGAACTATTATCTGGACCATTAAAAAATATCAACAAATGACAAAATTATATCAATAGAAAATTTTAACACAATTTACTATATTTCTCTATTACTTTCATTTAGTTATAAAGTCTCAAGCGTCATATTCTGACAATAGGCCAATTAATTATTTAATTGAGCAAGTAAAATTTTGTTTGTAATAGCACGCATGCCACCATCTAATTAGAGATAATTAGAGATATTTAGTGGAACGCTATTTTAATTGGAATGTTATCTATTGTTTAATATTATTTTTTTATTAATGATTTCGGAGGGAAAATATTTAATGGTAAAGCACTTATTAATTATTTAAGCATTATTAGAATGGTTAAACAAAATTATAAGATATATTTATTATTGATTTAATTTATAATGAATGATATTGCTGTCACTAAAGGTTATTAGAAGAATGTCAAGAGCTACTAAATTTTCTATAAATATAAATTTCATTAGTGATTAATCACAAATTTTTTTTTTGTCTTATTTCAACTTTTATGTTTCTTTTTTGTCATTGTACTTTTCATGCTATTTATTTTACTTTATCTCAACAATTGTTTTTTCAACAACCCGTACACACATAACCAACTTGCACAAGGAACAACAAAAGAACACGTGAGAAGAAAATAAAAACAATAGAGTAAGTTAAATACGACTCTATGGTTCTATATTAATAGAGATATTTCTTTCCGACACAAAGATTAAGAATAGTGTGTTAAGTGGACGGTGAATAAAATAAGAGAGATAAGAGATAGTAATAAAGTAAAATGTAGAATTACTTTTTGCCAAAATAAAAATGACTCAATTATGTTCAATTATGTTGGAACTTCCTAAAATAAAAAAAATTATTCTATTAATCTGGAATGGAGAGAGTACAATTTCTTCGTCTCGGCGAAGAACTATACCTACTAAGATAGAAGCATTTGAAATTAAAAAAGAAAAAACTTGGGTAGTACTGATGCATTTAAAATATATTGCTAATATCTAAACTCCAATATTTTTGTGAATTTTGCATTCCATATAATGATTTTGCTTTTTATTTCAGTTAATTACTTAACAGTGGGCAATTAGTTCAAGAAAAAAAAAATTTGGTCTGTGCATAGATGATGATACTAGTCTTATAAACTTATGACCAAATTCTCTATATTTAGGGGAATTATGAGAATATAAATTTCGGTGTTAAAATGACAACACCTTTTAAAGTGACAATATGACACCACATATTCAGCAATATTATAAACACTATACAGATTGTTGTATAGTGTGTTGGATACTGTTGGCCAAGAAAAAATTGTTGTATACAATGTTGTATATTGCTGACCGAGATTTTTACATTTATGAATTGTTGTATAGTGTATTGAATATTGTTGTATAGTGTATTAGATATTGCTAGCCGAGAAAATTTACTCTTTGGCTAAGAACGGTGAAAATATGATAATATTATTTTAAGAGAGGTTGCCGCGTAAATCTCAGTAAAAAAAATGTGCTTAACCATGTTTTATAACAAAAGGAAATTAAGAAATTGCAGTATTGGATAACAGCTACAGATTCCAGATTAGCATTAGCGTATCTCATTCTATCCTTCTCCGCCAGAAATTGTGTCGTGCTGTTTATAATTCTGGTAAATTTGATTCAATCTTCACCTTTTGGACCCAATTTTTATGCGGCGTTGATTCCTTATGTGAAAATTTGATTTCGTGTTCGATTAATTAGCTAATGCCATCTTATGTAATGCTAAATTGCGATTATTTGCGCCGAGGATTGAATTTGCTTTCTGATAATTAAGTCCCTTTCTATTGGATATAAATTGATCTGGTTTCTCTAAGAGCCGAATTGACTGCCGACATTTTTGATGGCAATATCGTTGATTTGTAATTGTAATTTGCAATGCAGGGGAAGAAATAGGAGTATCTAATTTAGGAGTGTAGTCACAGTTATTTTTGAATTATTTACACTTGAAGGAAAGTTGGATTCATGTTTAAGTTGTTGATTTTATGCTGCACACAAGTCTAGGTTTCATTAGATTCTTCACCTCTTACATTCGATGCCCCTTTTTGGATGGATCATTTTCAATGCATCTCACTTTTTTTTTGCTGCATTCACATGAGTATTTGTTAAAAATTACTAATAAGTATCTGAATCAGGTCATGTGGAAAGATCAATAATGGCTGATTGGTCCAAACTTCCATATGATATCATCCACAAGGTGGCTGGACGTTTATCAGTGATTCAAGATTTCCTTGCATTTTCTGCTGTTTGTTGCTCGTGGCGATCGGTTTATTTGGCTAAGGAATGGAATCCAGGTCCTCAGGTTCCGGTATTAATGTTCTCATACACTGAAAACAGTAGCATAATAAGTTTCTTAAGCTTGTATACAAATAAGGTTTCTAACTCGGAGCTGCCTGAGGCTTGTGGTAGGCGGTGCTGGGGTTCTTCTTCAGGGTGGCTTGTAACTACAGGAAATGATCTTGAAATCCAGCTTCTAAATCCCTTTACTCATATCTCTTATAAACTCCCTCCTAAGTCCTCACTACAAATCAGTTTTGGTGATTTTCTGAGTTGGTATGATATCATAGAGAGAGCCTTCGTCTTTAGGAATCCGTGCACTTCCGATGCTAATGAGGACTTGGTGGTTATGATAATTTATGGCACTTTGAAGCAGTTAGCATTTTGTAGACCCGGCTACTGTTCTTGGAGATGTGTCAAAGATAAAACTCATTCCGAGTTTATAGATGTTACGTGTGTGAAAGATCAAATCTTTGCTCTCTCCTTTATGGGATCTCTTGTCCTCATTGACATTGATAACATAACCGTTTCTGCTATAAGTGGGCAAGACCCTCCGAGGAATGTTGCCTTATCACTTCTTATTGGGGGCTCGGAGCGAATATCCTTGGTCGAATCATCTGGAGATCTCTGGATGGTTTACCAAAATCGTGGGGGTAATCCGTGGAGGTCTTACATAGAGTCAACTGTGTTTCTGGTCTACAATTTCGATTTTGACAACAAGCAGTGGGTCAGGTTGAGCAGCTTGGGAAGTCGCACAATTTTTGTTGGTGATAATACCTGTATTGCTGTATGTACAGCCCGCTATTTGAACTGCGAAAGTAACAGCGTGTATTTTGTAGCATCGAAGAAGGATAAAGGGTGGCCGAAGAGGGTGACTCGTGTCAATGTGGGTGTGTATAGCTTGAGGAGTGGTTACTCAGGACCCCTCTGCATAGGCACTGATACTCAGAAGCACTTTTCTTTCCCAATTTGGGTGATGCCTACCTTGCGCTAGAGCGAGCTTGATTTCTTTCGTCGTGTTCAATCAAAGGATCATAGAAGCTTTTGAAGGTTGCTGCTATGGTAGATTTTGTCTAAGCATGATGAGGCTGAATTGTGAGATATGTGTGCTCAACTGCTCATGTATGGATTTGATTCTGCCCTGATTCTCTGAAATAAGTGTGATATTCAAGATTCAAGATGAATGCATTGTTTAAACGAGGAATTTTGAATAACAATGTATGGAATTGAAACTGTATTTCTTTTTAAAAGTGTTAGTCATAAGCAACTGAAGCATGCCGAATCACCGGAGTTTAAATTTACGGCAATATTCTTGAAACGGATCAATCCAGCTATTAGCTTTTAAAAATGGGTCACTTTTTTGCTTCTGAGATTGGTTGTTACACTTTCTGACAATGTGTAACTAAACTAATTACGCATTCTCAAATTCGAAATCAAGTAAAATATTCTCAAATTCGAAATCAAGTAAAATAGTGTGATATTTATTTTATCATATCTAATTTATGTTTTAATCTTGTAGATACTATTGTCTAATACTTTCTCTGTCTCACTCTAAATGAGCTTTCATTTTCGACTATTTTATATAGCGTTGTTTTGTGAGTTAATTAGAGAAATGATAAAATAAGAGGGTGAGAAAAAGTGATAAAATAAGAGTGAAAAAAAGTAAAGAGAGTTTTTATTTTTTTAAGAATCAATGAATGGAATATAAAGACGCAAATAAAGTACAAGTAAGACTCTGACATACTCTAGGGATACATGCCGACTAGCCAAGACTAGCAGACCGATTTGGGGGTGGGGAGTAACTCTAGGGGGAAAAGGTCCCTCAGGGAGGTATTACATATAACCAACATAACCGCATCATAGAACACGATGATCTTAAACTCCAACACAAAAACCTAAGTATTGGGTTCTCCTTTCCGAAAATAACCGCATCATACTACTACTACTTTCTAGTTCTTTGTAATATGATAACATCTACACAGGGATGGACTTCAAAAATATCACATTTTAAAAATTCACAACATCATTCTTCCAACCACATGTTGCCATGTGGCATTTATAAGCAACAAAACAACATTATTAAGCAACAAACTTAGTGGATGACTTAGATAATCAGATTGCATAAAAAACCGTTTATGTTGCATTAAATGCATTTTGTTTTGCATTTTAGTCTGTAATACAAAATAAAGTGCATTTAATGCAAAATAAACTGTATTTTATGCAATATGAGATAATTCTTTTGTTTCATCCTTTATCATCCTTTCTTGCTTAATTATGTTGTTATGTTGCATCTACGTGCCACGTGGCAATATGTGGTTGGAAGGATGTTGTGATATGAAAGGAAACTAGTGCTCCCCCATCTATACATCTTCAAATTTTCAATTGCTTATGTTGTCATTTATAATGGTGTGAATTAGTGCGGATAAAATGGAGTAAATGGCTAATAGTAGTAGTTTATGAATGATAAAAAACAAATGTTTAGGTCATAAATTATAGCTAATCTTCCCTATGAAAGAGAAAAGCTGGAATACTATTCATCTCCATATTTTTTATATATACCTTTTGGCTTTTGCATTATTTTTAGATTACAAATCAATAGGTACAGAGGAAATGTTAAGGTCATAGACTATAGCTAAATTTCCCTATGAAAGAGAAAAGCTGGAATACTATTAATCTCCATATTTTTTATATATACCTTTTGCATTATTTTTAGATTACAAATCAATAGATGTTCATAGAGGTTTTTGGAATGAGGCACCATATAATTTTTTGTGTTTAACCTTTTGAATTATATTTTGCTTAACTACTCATCTTTAAATAAAATATTATAAATTCACTATTTGTACTTGTAGGGGAGTGTTATATTGCTAACTCAATATCTAATTGCTAACTACAACTAAATAATAGCCATTAGATATTCACATTAAGGGCCTAGATCATCAACCACGAAATGTCAATACGATCAACAAAAAGCGTCAATAAAGCCATAGGATTAATTCCATAAAATATCAATAGGGGTATTAATGTCAATTAACTACATGTTTAGTTATAACTAACTTTTAAAAGAAATCCCAAAACGTTAAATTCATATAACATATATCAAATTAAAGATAATTTTATAAGGATTCTAACGATATCATACATGCATATATTCCGACGTCAAAATTTGAAAAAAAATTCAACATTTTTTCAATTTTTTCGTAAAGCAGAAATGTCAACATACTATATAAAATATGTCAATATAATACATGTAGAATGTCAATATAAGCAATGTGTTAACATTCTTAAAGCATTGTGTTGACATTCTCAAAGCATTGTGTTGATATTTCCGAAACACTATATTGACATTTTCATCTAAAACTCTAATTTGGCGGTTTTTTTTTATCTTTTTTTATTTTATTAATAGAAACAAAAATTACACGTGGCAAATTGTAGACCACACGTTTTCTAAAATTCTATGGTCTTAAATTAGTTGTAGTTAGCAATTAAGTGATGAGTTAGCAATTGATCACTCCTCCGCACTTGTATATGGAAAATGAATTCGTATAAGTTTGCTTTCTATACCTCTATGTATCTATCTAATTTGGCTCAAACAAAGAGAAAGCTCAGTTATAGTTGAACAACTGAAAAAGAAACACAATTCAGCAAGATAGGAACGAAGGAAGTAGCAAACAAATGTGGCATTCTTTTCAAATAATTTGTTTAATAAAAAATGGGAGTATTTATTTTATTTTGACATATATTTTGTACGAATTCTTTTTCATTTGCTTGCCAATGAATGTTTTCATTCTATGAAAATATGATTTTCTCATTCCCAGTCCAATTATTAGACCAAATTATACAGTCTTAAATAGAAGTGATACGGTGTGGAAACATATGCAAAATCAATAAAATATCATGGTTGAAGATACCCCAAAACAACAACTCCATTTACAAATTTGCATTGCAGTAGCAGCTCTCAAATCATAAAATATACATTCCTAAAATCAGACATTTGGCAAACAAGATATACAAAATTATACTACTAATATGTAGGAACACTATATAAGCTCTATGCTTACAAAACTACAATACTTGCCTCCAATAAACACAGCAACCAACATTCACTCTAAGGGTGGCGTCCGTTCCTGAAAAATTCATCACCAAACTGTTACACTATTGCTCGAATACATCAACCTGATTGAATTCTTGCTGCCAACCAAGTTTTCAAAAATGATTGGCAAGCCCGTACCTCATGGAATGCGTATGAGACCCAACAACGGCTCCTCTTGTAGCGCTAGGGCGTCGGTTCCTTTGGTCTTGTTGTGTGCCAGTGCGTACAGCAGCGACTTCCTTCTCCATGGCAGCTACTTCTCTCCGCATCTTCTTGGCCTCGACTTCCATTGCCTTGTTCAACATTTCAACCTTTTTGGCCAACATCTGATCATGGGAAAAAACAGTTCAGAGAGAGTGGGTAGGCAGGGGATGGGGTGGGATGGGGTGCGGTGCAGGGTGTAATAAAACCAGTAATTTAGCGATCACCAGACCTCAATGGCATCATCTTTGTCCTTGAGGCTTTGATCTTTCTCATGGCAAAATTTCCGCAGCGTAATAACCTCTTTCTGCAGCATATCATATAGCATCCCAGAAACACAGTCTTCATATCCATTTGCCAGCTTTTCAGTTAAGATAACTCCATTCCCATTCTCACAAGGATGGGTTGTTCCATTGTTTGGTGGGGTGTCTTTTCCGTTGGTAAGTCGACTGTCTTTCTCGTTCACATCCATTACCCTCCTATCACCATTGGATAGCTCACCATCACTTTCAAATGAACTTGATGAATCTCTTTCCAGCTTTAACAGTGAACTCGCATTAATGATCCGGGATGACGCTGATAAGCCCCCTTTTCTAGACAGAATTCCATTTGATGATGGTCTCGATAAGTTCTCAGATCCACCAAGTGATTGCCTGCGCAAAGCTCCATTGCTCGTACTTCTTCCTTGTGATGCAGCACGATTTATACCATTTGGATGCCCTTTAAGCCTTTCCTCCAAAACTTTAAAGCGTAAATGGTATTTTTCCTGGTAGCATATGAAGAAGATCGAGATCAGATCAATTCACAAATTATCGCAGCAGAATGAACAAGGAGTATGGGTGGTATATTCACCTTCAGTTGCGCTTCCGCCTTAGCAGCACGCTCCGCAATAGCCAGCTTATCTTTCAGCTGCTGCATTTCTCCCTGTTTCAGTCCCATTAAGTCCAAATTAATTAATGTATGCTACTAGCATGCTATTCAACATGATTAATCAGCTAAATCACTTAATCTAAGCATTATAATGAGGTAATGCAGGGGAACCTGATAGAATTTTCTTTCTTCAAGCCACTGCTTCACTGGCATTACTTTGTCACTTGCATCTTTCCAATCGTTAGCAACAACAACAGCTACACGGTTTGCTGATACCTTAGCGCGTGCTAGTTCACGGTCTAGGATTCTTTTTTCTTCCTGTTTAAGCTAGGCAATTAGCAACACCTCAAGAAAAATACAACAGGCCACAGGCTAAAATGAATCGAACTAATTGTTACATACATTTATCTCTTGCACTTTTTTCTGGTATTCACGTACAGCGTTGGCAGCAGCACCCCCAGCCAAAACAGCCTCCTCAAGCTCACGAACGGTTTGTGTCAGCTTCTCGACCTCAGAAACCTTTTGTCTGTGCATTTTGTCCAATATTCTATTCTCTTCCTGATGTGATATCATAAGCGTATGTATCAGAAATCAAAACCAGAACCTAATATCATACCTTTACTAGAAAATATGTAAAACATAAAATGGTATAAAATAGAAAAACCTGGCATATCTCAATCTGTTTACCCAAATCCTGGTTTTTGTTCTGCAAATCATCAACCATGGATGCTTTTGCTAGAGCAATTTGAACAGTACGTTCTGCTTCTAACAGAGCAGCCTCTTTTGATTTAGTAAGCCGATCAAGAGCTCTGTTGTCCTCCTGTAGCTTTGCTACCTAATAAACGCAACATTTAGTATTTTTAGTCAGAGACCTTTATAGCTCAATCTTAACATACAGCAGTAAGGTTCATCTGCGGAGTAATAATTAGAATACTAAATGCTAGAGGAACTCAAAGTGACCCAGCCGAGTACCTCAATTCTGGTAAGCTTTAACTCGGCCTCCAGAGGTGCGATGATTGCTTCAATGGGAGGCATCTCGTCATCTTTCTGTGCCGCATGCACTCTTCGAAGTGTGGCTTCTGCAGCAAATTGAGCAGCCAAAGCAGCTTTTTTCTCCTCATTTATTTTCTTGATTTCTAGATTCTGAAATTCACAAGGAATAATATAACCTTATATTAAATGGACGTTATAATTTAATGTTTCAAGAAGTTAATACTGAAAATTCAGAAACTGTTGTCATACCTTGCTTTCAAGTTGCAATTCTGCAGCTTTTAACTTTGCATCTACTTTCTTAAGCTCTTCAGTTAGCTACAGAAACACCATAAGGTTTTATCAGACCATCCCTCAAAAAAAGAAGCGTATTATTTATGTTCTTGAAAAAAATCAGAACACCACACCACATATAGTGTAAAGAGTAAAAGAACAAAAGAACAACAGTCAGGGGGAAAACCCAGTAGTAATAACTAATGAGTGCAAAATAGTTATCCTGAGAAAAACTGCTAGAGGTTGTTCTTGAATATTCTGTTTCGAGAATCAATCAATCAATCCCGAGCAACCTTCCGCTACACCAACAATATGTTGCACAGTAAATGACAATGACAAGATACAGCCCAATCAACTGTTTAACCAGTGAACAAAAGCTTCAATTACATCCACTTCCTCCCTTGTGATCCAAGCATACAAGTTCCACCCACATGCTACCTCCAAGATATTATTCAGAAAAAAACAATTCCAGAGTGTATCTTTCATATATAACGTTGGTGGACCTCTTAGCATGTGGCCAGAATATACGAAAACTTCAACATTATATATGTAAGAGTACCTCTTCGACTGCCTTCTCCTTGAGGCGTTCTGAATACTTTAATGCTTTGATTTCTGCATGTGCCTCTCCCAATTCACGGTCCTTCTCTGAGTATTGCAGTATAATTTAATAAGAATTCCACAAACAAAGATATACTTGCTTTACCACTGAGCAAAACATATTCAAGCTGAATCACACTATCCTTAAATTAATAAAGATAAAGGCTATTTGCCTTATTCAAGCTTCAGAATCTTCACAAATAATTGAATAGCACAAACATCAAGTGTTTAACCTTTTCCAGCAATTTTACACCATACCAAATGCTAGTTATGTTTGGGATCATGTTTTCTGTTCATATGGAGGATAAAAATGACGGTGATATTGCCATCAGTGAAGTACTGGTGGTCCTCACCGCCTTCAATGAGAGGGCTGAAACGTGAAGCATATCATTGTTTCAAGCACATACGATTCAATCTAGAATCTACCAATTTATCACAAACAGCAATTTTAGATCATATATTTTCAGACCTGCAGCACACACCCTATGCAAATTGCAAAAACACCGCAATTATATCATCAATCCTATAAAGACAATAGCAGCCACATATTTACAACAAATCTAAATCGGAAATCTTAAAATCTCACTTCGAATGCTGCTCGAAATCCATACTTGGACAGACCAAGGACCACAACTAAGTGGAGAGAAGATGAGCCAATAAAGCCAAACAATGTGTTTCTTATTCAAAAAAAATGAAAGAGGCTCAATAAAGTGTGCAGTGCAATATCATTAATATTGAAATGATACAAAAATACAAATCTGATGAATCCCATAAGCAACATGCAGTGGGGACTAGAGAATTGACTTTACGTTCACTCATTCAGAGCAAAAGGTCCACTGCCCACACAACCACATGCTGCACCCGTTTCTTTTTCTTTTTCCTTTCTATTCCTATCTTTAGCTATACGTAACAACAGTCACAATCTGTATTTTTATACTTAAAAAGCTTTAAATATTGGACTTCAAATAAAAAAACATTAGACAAAATGAACTTGTAACCATTCAAATGATCTTGATAAAACAAAAAAATGAGATTAAAGATGTTGTTTCAGGGGCTAAATCAGGGGGGAAAGAATAGCCCTTTCATATGAAGAAAACATCATTTTTTAATAGAAATATGCAGATCGCACATTTCAACATTCATAGCTCTCATAATTACTTGTATATCTTATTTTAAAATTAATACATTCTGTTTAAAATTACCGGCGACCACAAATTCATCTTATAGATAATCTATTGTATGATTAAAATCAGAAGTTATCATCAAAAAATGGAAGGATTTAGAAATCAGTGAATTAGAAATAAAATGGAGATTTAGCGAAAATCGAAAGTTGAAAATGATGACAAACCTCGAAGTTCGTTTTCGAGACGAGTGAGCTCGACGCGCACCGGATCGGAGCCATGCAATAGAGTAATGATGTCGTCGGAGTCGGAGCCAGCTCGGGAGATGGCAGCGGCTGGCTTCTTCTTAGCCTTGAAGGAGGCCGACGAGGTGAGAGCTTCTCCATTGACGCAATTTTGATAGCTCCCCATATGTTAATCAGAAATTGAAAATCAATTGGAATCGGAGAACAACAATTTGTATTGTATTTGTTGTATTTGCAGAGAGAAGAGTAAGAATTTGATTTTGGTGTAGAGAGAGAAATTGAAGGATGGGTTTGAATTGATTGTGGGGTTTATATAGATCATAAGGACGCAGTTTAGGCGGGGTTTAATATGCAATTAAGACGCCATTTCTATCTTCTCCGCTGGCCCACAATCATTTACACATTTCGCTTCATTTTTGTAACCAGTTTTTTTTAAGTAAAAGTTTAGAGGAGGATGCATATCTTATCAAAATTCAAATCGTATATTGTATCAATAATTCGCTATAAAAAATTATACATTTACTTTATGGAAATCTTCAGTTCACCGTTATTCGATAGCTGAATTCTTTTTTTTTTTATATTACATTTATTTTTAATGTTACTGTCAAATGAATGGAGGTTGATATTTATATAACAAAAATTTATTCTAGTTTAGAAAAGTTTTCAATACTTTAAACTAAAACTAAATGTATGATAAAATAAGAAATCATAAAAGTATCTAACATGCATGCTTTATTGTGTACGTATAAAACAAATGAAAGTACAAATAACAAATGTATATTCCTACTGATTGCGCATTAAAATTCGTACCATTTACAACTTTATCTATTTTTTTTATACAGATAGTATCAAGTAGGACTAAAATAAGAAACCATAAATAGTATCCAACATACATGCTTTATTATGTACTATTAATAAAATGAAAGAACAAATATTAAATGATACTCCCTCCGTCCTAAGATAAGTGACCTACTTCTTTTGGGCACGAGATTTAAGGAATGGTATTTAAATAAGTTAAAATGGAGAAAGTAAAGTATGAGAGAGAGAAAAGTAGATGAGAGAAGAGAGAATAAAGTAGGTGGAGAATAAAGTAAGAGAGATGACTTTTTGCTAAAAATGGAAATAGGTCACTTATAGTGGGACACTCCAAAAAGGAATATAAGTCACTTATCTTGGGACGGAGGGAGTACTTAATAGAATAGCAAAACATGCGCTTGAGAAACGTCGAACCCGAATCTACACTAGGACGTATGAGCATTTTACAACTAGGCTATCTACATCTATTGGTGGTACAATCGTAACTTTTTTTTTCTTAACTGCTACGCCAATGCTTCTTGCCCTTTCCCTTTACACGTGTCCTCGGTTTTATACCAACGACTTTGTAGTCGTTATTCACTGCTGGCAGCTCAAAAATAATGTCGTTCGACCCAGTGGCCAACAATGTGGGGTGTCGACCACCACATCCCTTCTTCGCGGTGCGACACCCCCTCCCCACTCCATCATCGATGCTCTTAGTAGTCTGGAAATATTGTCATGTTGTATGTCCAACCATTCATAATTATACAAATATTATCTCTCTCTCACTTTTACTCGAGTTGTTGGCGTTTTGATAAAATAAATTGAGAAGTTCACTTTGAAATGAGATTTGGATTTTTACAGTTTAATTATAGATGATCCAAGAGAATCGACAACAACGTGCTCAACGATGCGAGTATGGGTGCTCAGCGCTGGAGCACGTCGATGCATTTTGTGTGGACTTGATCCCTAGTTGTCCGTCCAATGAGAGGACAACACATGATATTTTCAATCCAAAATGTGAATTTAAAAATAATTAATAAATAAATAACGATAAATGTATAAATTGTACGCATACATAATACCCCTAAATTTAAATTTAATTGAATTATATTATAATTAGTTTTGTTATCATATTATTATATAGCAATGAAAAAAGTGATATGAAAAATATAGTAACTAATTTTTACGTGATCTCGAGCTTGATTTGAAATAATTATATAATATTAAATTAATATAAAAAAAAATTTCTAAAATTTATAGATATTTAGGTGTCGCGTGTTATTCGTTAATTCTACACAAAAGGGGAAAACCTAAAATAAAATCCAACATCACATAATTGAATTAATATATTGATTTGTCGGAATTAATTAGGAAAAATAACAAGAGGGTTATAAAGTCTAATGATTTCGTCTGCAAGAATGCATGCATATTTGTAGGCTACGAAATTAAATATGTCCTACTTATTTTAGCATAAATTTAAATATCACGCAATATTTTCACAGAAAAGCATATGTACGAGTCATTATCCAACGATGAGTAATTGATAATGTGACATAACAACGGCAACATTTTTGTTTAGGAACGGTCGCAGCTCAACAACTTGTGGTCCATTTTCAAAAGTTGCTGCAATTTACCGTTGCAGTTACCAAACAAAACCAAATACTTTCTAAAGATGTGCTTTTGCTTTAATTGATTATTATATGATAAATAAAGAGTGAAATAGTATCGTTTAAGCAATTAATTGTATCACAACTTTCTAGCTTTTTTCCTTTTTTAATCTCGTCATAATCCGATTTATCTTCCAATTATCAACGAATGATTTGGTTGACTTAGGTGTTGTTTACATCACCTTTTGTAGAGGTTTTTTAATATAATATAATATAATATAATATAATATAATATAATATAATATATTAAGTGTTCGAATATAAAAGTAACTGTATGTAATGAACACCATTCAACACTATAAAGTACGCAAATATTGGAATTATTTTTCAATCAAATTAGTAACTAAAATAATTCGATAAGGATAAACTCTCAATTATCCAAAAATGACAATAAATCGTTTCCGAGTTGATTTCTTTACAACTTCGTTCATCAATGTAATGAGATTTTATCATTAATACGATTGTAGCTCAATATTTTTTTCGTATTATATATCAGACTTTTTGGGAGAAAGTCAAAGATCACAAAACCAATTAGAGATCGTCATATCAATGATAAGAAAAAAAGTAGAAAACTAAAAGCAATCTAATCAATATTAGACAAATCATTATGAGTCTATTTAGTTGAAGAAACACAAGCATGTGCTTAAAGAAGACTATAAGTGGGCGTAATTATATGCATTCAACATTCAATTCAGTAAACAACTTTATTTTGCACAATATAACTGGGAGTAATAAATAGTTATGCTTCTAATGTTCACCAAATATGATAAAAAAATAAAAAAATAAAAAAAATTTGATTAAAGGTGTGTAAGAATACATCGCGAACAAACATGTCGCACAAACACAAATGTAACACAATCACAATACATCACAGTTAAACACATGATCCAACATGACACTATATTTAACTATTAAATTGTTAAACATTTACTTCCAAAAAGCACAAACTTTGGTGACTGACAAATATTTTTATTGTAAATTGGTAAAGTAAAAGAGATAAAAAATTCACCTGAAATACTTTTAGAAATTTTTTTCTTTTATTGGGATATGATTCATTCTCTACTAATAATACTTTAATTATTTTTTTCTTTCTATCTTTTTGTTACTTTATCGGGTTGCATTGATACGATAAAACTGGTCATTAACTCATTAATTATTAATTTTATGCGAAGTCAAGAATTATGATTTCAATAATCATGCGAATGTGATTCACTTGATTATTTTCATAAACAAAATTTGACGTATAGGTGTAACAATGATTAATAGATAATTATAATTTGGGAAGCAAGAGAATGAAGCATGTGAGTGTTGATCGGGAATAATAATGAAGTGGGGGAGAGCAACATGGTAAGTAGAGTGGGTGGAGGTACAGAGAATCAAATCAGCTGGGAGGGGCAAAATAGGAAAGCGAGTGGGGAAAGCAAGAAGCGGGACAAGCGCACATGTGAGAAAGCGTAGAGAGGCGCACATGCGATGCCTTCAAAACAGAAAGCGTCAATCCTAATTTCATGTGGGTCCCTTTTTTGCTATTTTCAATCCATTCCTCATCCATTTATCCCTTATTAACTATTCCTTTCACTTACATAAAATGCATCTATTCTATTTCCCACTATTCATTTCACCTACATAAAATGCATCATCTAATGATATTCATGACCTTCAAGATTTTCAACCATAACCATAATTGCTGTGAATGATGTCACTTTTTTTGGGGTATAATTATGATAGGTGACAAATGATTAGCAGAGATTTTAATTGCTATTATATGATGAAATGCAACTAATACTTTGAGGGTTCCTACTTTGTAAGCCGATTATTCATCAATCATTCAAAAAATATTGTAATTCTTTCATTTGAACAACAAATTTGAAACTCCAAACAAATGAAAACAAAAAAAACCCTCCAAAGCCAAACCCATATATGTACACGAGATGAAATAGATCAAAATATAAAAACATTTGAGTCAATCATTATTAATTCATTATTAACACACGCATGCTACTTATTTGTTGCAGATGACAAATGCGTACGGTAAGGACAATAATAGATAGTTCAGATATTATACAATATACTTATTATACTTTCTTAGTCCCCTAAAAATACAAACTTCTTAAAAAAATTTCATAAAATCGATTAAGTATGAGAGATATAGAAAGAATAGTGTGTTAGTGAAAAATGGGTCACATCCCATTAGAGAGAAAGAAATTTCTTTAAATAAAAAATATTTATTTTTAGGAAACCGACCAGAAAAGAAAAAATTTCTATTTCTAAGTGATGAAGCACCGTTGGATCAAATGTAAGACTAGGGATGTCAATCGGGCTAACCCGTGCGGGTTCGGGCCAGCCCACTCGGGTCGCCAGGCTATTTGGGTGCGGGCCATTCGGGTTATGGATTTTTCGGGTCATAAATTTTCAACCCTAACTCTAACCCGTCGGGTTTTGGGCTAACCCATCGGGCTATTCGGGCCTAAAAGCTTTCGAAAATAATCTCTTGTATCAAAATTTTCTTCTCTCAAATGATTTTAAATTTTAGATACTTTCTTCTTTTTAGTTTAGAATCATATAAAATCTTCGAATTTTCATAGTTTTCTTCAATAATACTTGAAAAGAAGCCTTTCATCTCGATCAACTACAATATAAATTAAAGATTGTGTTCGTGTCATTATTATGACATTGTTCGTAACTAATTCTTTATGAAAAATCATATCTTACATGAATCATTATTAAAATGATAAATATATTAATTTGATGTGTTAGTTCTTAATTTTGTCTTGATTGGCTTTGGTGGTGGTAAGACACTAGTGGCAGATGATGGGACGGGGCAATAATGAATTGAGATGGAACTTGAGAGCTGATATTGTGGGATCGAGTTGAAAAGTATAGAATGGAGATTGAATAAGACTAATGATTGTGTAGAATGAAGATTGAGGATTCAAAAATATAAAAAACCCCTAAAACTTTATATTTTATAATTAAAACTCACAACCCATCGGGCCGACCCGCAACCCGTTCGGGCCAACCCGTTTAACCCGCCAACCCATTCGGGTCAACCCGTTTAGCTCGTTTGTATTCGGGTGATAAAATTATAGCCCTAACCCGCTCATATTATCAGATTGTTTGAGGCGACCCATGGGTTTCGGGTTGAATTGACGTACCTATGCAAGCAAAGGGGTAGGACTGTATCCCCAGAAATTGTTATTTTATTTATTTATTACGATAGATTTCCATATAACTCTACGTGGCACAGTGCTAGAAGCCAGCTCTGACTAAGGAGAGACCCAAGTTTGGCCCACATTAATTTCGTATCTCCCGTTCTCATTTATTTTCGTCACTTTTGTATATATTTTCTTTTTATTTCTCTTTTCCCTCAAATATTATAGTCTATACATATTAGAGTTACAAATATTTATTTTCTCTCTTTTTATTATCTTTATGTTAATTAGTATACCTATTTATATAAGATTTTCAAATATTCTCATACTATATACTTCCTCCGTCCTACTTAAAATAAAATATTTGGGAATCGATAAATGATTTTATGTAGTATTGTTTTGTGAGTTAATAAAGAGAGAATAAAGTAAAGAAGATGAAAAAGTAGAGATATAATTGTTTTCATTTTAGAAAATATTTCATTTTTAATAGGATAATCAAAAAGGAAAATGTTTTACTTAATAAAATATCATACCTCCAAATAAAAAGTTCTGGATCCACCACTGGACCGAGAGAGTAGTATTACTCAGTGGGACACGAAATAATTCTAGTACTATAGCTTTGGTTAATATATGATGAAAAATACAGTGACTAATAAATTCATACCCAATATTGCATCATCTACAAAGACACAAAAACACTGCAGGTGAAGCTTTAATTGAAATATTAATGCATTTTTTTTTTATCGTAGGACCAATGTAAACATCCAATAATTGAAAGGAAAATATTAGAATTCTCACATTAACCACACTTTCATCGTTTTTTTCATTCCATCAAAATTTAAACATCTTTGGCTCATGGTACGAAAATTTTGATTATTGCATGTGCAGTTAAGACAAATCATGCTCCCTTCATCCCTAAATATTTGTTACATGTATCTATTTTTATCTGTCAAAAAAATTTATCATTTTTCACTTTTACTTTGACAATGGATCTCATAATCCACTAATTCATACACACTTACATTTATTATAAAATTAATATAAAAGTAGATATATATTCCATTAACTTTTTCAACTCACTTTTATATTTTTTAAAGTCGATACCAGGTCAAATGATAACGAAGTATTAGAGACGGGGGAGTAGATAACCATAATGTGTATATTAAGTGGACTTTTTCACTTAATCTAGGTCGAAGATAAGAGTCACTATGGGACTCATTATTCCTAAACTTTATTAAGGCCCAAATAGTGTAGATGATGACAACATACATAAACAAAAGCTCAAAGACAAACTACAGTGTGTGCGTATGTGTGTGTGAGAGAATCAATACTGTGTATCACGGTAATTGTATTCCAATAATGCAATTTTGAAAATAAATCATAGTAAAAAAAATGAATGTACTTTTTGACACTAGTCAAGAAAATATAATAATAATAATAATAATAATAATAATAATAATAATAATAATAATAATAATAATAATAATGATGATAATAATGATGATGATGAAAATGATAATAATCCCTCCATTTTAAGGTAGTTGAATATTATTTTTTGTTTGTCCCAAGATAGTTAGTCATTTCTTTTTCTGATAAAAATTTTATTCTCTCTTTTACTTTGCTATCTCTTCATCTTTCTTACTTTCTTATCTCCATTTTAATCTTTAACAAATAAATTTCTTAAATCCAGTTACCAAAAGAAATGACTCAACTAGCAAATAGTTCAAAGCAGTATGCTTTATAAAATTCAGGCATATATACTTTCACCACTTTTAATCAGTGGAAATGCCATTTCTGATCTTAAGAACTTGGGTCATGTTATAGGGACCTATGATGATATAGACTCCATTGAGAGGCGATGACACATGAAGACAAGAATACTCACAAGGCCAATTATCTTACAAGAATGAGATATCAATGTAGACAAAAGATCCAAAAAGTGCAATTAGGACAGATAGTGCTAGCTAACAAGTAACAACTCATTGGTGGAGCCTTAGAGAGCAAATGGTATTGATAATAAATCAAGCTAATTCATAGAGGTTCTAATTCATGAGTAAAGGTAATATCCTTTACGATCAACATAAATTTTCTAGATCAAGAAAACACTAAAACAAACAAGCCAAGCAACTTTTAATGCAAACTTGCAACATAAGCTTGTTAGAGTGATGCATTATTACGTCTTGACATCTTTTTCAAAACTTTAACGAGGACATTAAAAACTTTATAGACTACATTGTATTAGACTTGAATGTATTCTCTCAATGGTTACACAAACTTTTATAGGCTCCAATTCTAGTTATACATGAAAAATATATATTCTAATTCTAGGAGTATCTTCTTGATTTGATTTTTCCCAATTAAATGATTTCTCCATTCCAACACTCTCCTCAAGTTGAGTATCTAGTTTTTCGACAATTATCTTTCACAAATCTTCATTTTGGTAAATTGTTTATACTCGTATACAAGAGTCATTTAATTTTCTTCATTGACAGTTTATGCTCGTATCATGTAGCTTCTTCAATTCATCCTTGATAGTTTAGACACGTACAAAGGAGTTATTTTTTCATCATTGAAAGTTTAGACTCATTTCAAGGAGCTTCTTTATTTTTCTTCATTGAAATTTTAGGCTCTTATCAAGGTGTTCTTCATTTTCTATTGACAGTTTAAACTCTTGTCAATGAGCTCTTCAATTTTTTATTGACAATTTTAACTTGTGTCAATAAGCCAAATCTAGACAGTTTTTTACTCATATTTAGGAGCCACGTAGATAATTTTAGCTTGTATCTAGGAGTCATCTTAGATAGTTTTAGTCCGTATCCATCCAGAAGCCATCTTCAATTTTTCTGGCAGTTTTTTTTTTCAAAACTCGGGTACTGGAGGAGCAAATTCAATTTGAATTTGATTTTGCAAAAGACATTGCCTTGGTGGAATTCATCTAAGTTTGGGCTTAGCTGTGAGACCCAAGAGGCTGCATTAATTATATACAACACAAGTCTTGTGGGCAATATGATTGATCCGTTGGCCCAAAATATGGAGAATAACACATGCTTCCTCTTTCCGACGTTTGTTCATTGCCCAATGGTGAGATCTCTCCAGTGTTATATCAATAATCCTCAAATTCATCATCTGAGATAAGATCAGGCATGCTAGGATTTGATTTAAAATGAATGAAACAGGCATTCAAAAGCATATCATTAATTCCTTTGATTCAAAGAAAAGTTTGTAAATTTATAAATGTAAATTTATATCTTTCTTTGCTCTTTCGTTGCCATATAATGAAACTTGCAAGAAAGGTGATCAAATTTTATCACATCCTAATGAAATGAAAGGTTGGGATTTCCATGACAACTGAGCAAATCATAGAGTTTGATTTCACCATTTATCCCCCAAGGTAAACAACTAGCCATGTCAAAAGAACACCAATGACAGCAGTCAGCAGGTACAAAAGACATTGCTATGACATTTCTTCTCATGTAACAGTTAATCTGACATCTTTTGAAAAAATACTAGTAGTAATATAAAACACAATCATATTTGGATATAGATATAGCCCCAAACTACAAAATTGTCAAGGAAATTACTATAACGGGAGGTAAGTAAAATCCACCATCATTACCAACATCTATTTCGAGTAAATAAAAATTGAAATTAATTATTTTAGAAAATAAATACTCTGGCCCATTAAATATTAAACGTTTTCTTTTTAGGTTATCCCATTAAAAATGTACATTTCCTGAAGTGAAAACAACATCATCTCTACTTTTTTCATCTCTCTATCTTTATTCTCTCCTTGTTACCTCATAAAATAACACTACATAAAATCTTGTGCCGAGAAGCAAATGTTTCATTTCTAATGGAAAGGAGGGAGAGCATGTGTTATTATATGTATATTTGGTTTCTATCATCTAGACATTGTCCTTCTTTCGACAACTTGATTATTTCGATTAACAGACACAAGTGTATATTTCATACTCATGCAATCTCCGAGATAGGGAGACACACCAAGATACATGAAATCTGCACATGCATTAGCATACTATCTCTCTCTCTCTATTCTTAATTTGTCAAAGCTTTGCCCTCGTCATCATCTAGTCGCTGGAAGCCTGGTACTCTGTGGTTAGTGGTACTACTACACTAGAAGGTCAGATTCAAGGGCACTACCATAGCGTATCTCGTCTTGCAAAAAGAGGACTCTTCGATTCAGTTTATTTTTACGGTTTATATTTTTTACTATTGTTGTTTCTCTGCAGTTATTACAGTTGCAATCTTCCTTCAATTTCTCTTGGGTTGTAGTACTCTCGACAAGCTCTTATCTTTGTACCCAAGTTCCCCAACAATCGTTTTCTTGGTGCCTTTGGTGCGAACTTGGTCCATGATAGTACACTTTCCGCCTGAAGAAGGAGATTGAACAACTGTTGAATTGAATTTAATAACTTTCAAAGGAAATCCATTGGCTTGGAGATGATGACGGAATCAAGCATCACCACCACTATCCCTGACTCCCAGGGGTGGACCTAGAAATTAAACTCAGAAGTGGCAAAAATATACATACGCAAATTATTTGAAGAAGTGAGACAGGGCCTTTAAGAAGGAATTCAAATAAATATTCTAATTTGAAGAAAAATTAGTATAGATGCAATTTTTTGAGGGGCAAATGCCCCTGATAGGGATCTAATATTCTATTTTATTCCGGAAGGGAGCTGATATTCTCTCCGTATATGTATTTAGTTTATTTATGTTTTAGTATTATTTAGTTATTATGATTTTATTTACTTTCCACAATGGTTAGGATTTGATTTGCTTTTGATTTGTTTTCCTAGTTTATAGAGATCTTTTTGTACCACACATATTATAAATATGTGTGGAGTCTTTTATTATTATCAAGCAGAATGAAGAATTAAATTATTAATCTTGTTCTCTCCATCGGTTCCCCCTCTTGGAGAAACCGCCAATCTCTCTATAATTCTCTCAAAGTCACGGTTGTTCATATAATTTCTCCAGATAGGAATTAATCTCATATTAATTCCTATCACGAAGGCGACTTAGCTGCCCTTGGTGACTGACGTCGAGAACAAAGATGGTTGGTAGAGGGGAGAAAGCTATCTGAGGTTGTCGGCTTTGAGGATGCCATCGTCAAGTTGTCTTCCGTCATACCAATAACTCCGAAGTAAGTGTTGCATGTTTCAAACATCCGCCAAAACTTGCTATTGTGCTTCATACTAGTGAATAAGAGTTTTAGTTTAGTGTTTGAGTTCGATAAATTTATATTGTCAAAATTTAAAAAGTTCCTCAAAATGAATATGCAAGCAATGGCGCCTCAAGTTTGTGTAAAATTCATTTGCATGCTATCGAATTAAATTTTGAAAGCTGGGCACTAATGAGCTAAATTGGTATAAAAAGAAATAATGGGAAAACAAGAAGATAGAGAGAGAGGAGAAGATAAGAAGAATTAGGTAAACCGAAATTGCAGCAAAGCATATGAACTATCACAAGGAGTCCTATTAGCTATTTGAATTCAACAATGCTAAATCCTAATCTGCATCAAATGCAGAACTTTCATAAAATCAAGCACACCTTTGAGTTGAGTCCTGACCAATGCTACAATATCATCAAAATTATTCACCTTATGATAATTTGTTAATCAAATTCTCACTACTAATTACTACTAAACACGGATGATAAGTAGAATATATTCATGAAGCAGGTTGTTATTGAAAATCAGGAAGAAACAAATTAGCTTGGGGGTTAATAACATCAAAAATATCTTGTATGAGATCCAACTTAACCGCGGCAACGTCCATCTGCTTTTCTGTGATTCGGATCCATTGTTGTTGTAGCTTTGACGCATTCTCATTCCCAATCACTGTCCAATTCCGTTGAAGCACTTCTTCCATATGGTTCTGTCTTAGAAACGACGCCAACCGAGGATAGTCGTCTGGATTTGCTGGACTTACAATCATCTTACTACTACTTCCATCATCCTTGTCCTTGTCCTTAACTTCTTGATTTGTTTTTGCTGGACTCTCAATCTTTTCCTATTCTTACTTCTTCTAACATCCTTGTCATCTTGATTTGTTTTTGATGGACTCACAACCTTGCTCCTCTTCTCACTACTTCCAACATCCTTGTCCTTGTCATCTTGATTTTGTTTTGCTAGACTCACAATCTCCCTCCTCTTCTTACTACTTCTAACATCCTTTTCCTTGTCATCTTGATTTTGTTTTTCTAGACTCACAATCTTCCTCCTATTCTTACTTCTTCTAACATCCTTGTCATCTTGATTTGTTTTTGATGGACTCACAACCTTGCTCCTCTTCTTACTACTTCCAACATCCCTGTCCTTGTCATCTTGATTTTGTTTTGCTAGACTCACAATCTCCCTCCTCTTCTTACTTC